>NC_141543.1:64080500-64242000 GCF_021556685.1 Rattus norvegicus
GTACAGGGTGATAATAATGGGTTGACTTACATTCTTCTACATACTGATCTCTAGTTGATCAGCAAAATTTGTCAAAAATGCTGTCTTTTTCTTCATTGTATGATTTTTATCTCCTTTGCCAAGTATCAAGAGACCATAGGTATGTGGGCTCATTTCTGGGTCTTTAATTCTATTCCACTGATCTGCCTGCCTGTCTCTGTATTAATACCATAGTTTTTAATCACGATTGCTCTGTATACTATATGAGGTCAGGGATGGTGATTTCCCCATTTTTTTTATTGTTGAGTATAGTTTTCACTATCCTGTGTCTTTTCCAAATGAATTTGCAAATTGATCTTTCTACCTTTATGAAGAATTGAGTTGGAATCTTGATGGTAATTGCATTGAATCTGTTGATTGCTTTTGGCAAGGTGGCCATTTTTACTATATTAATCCTGCAATACATGAACATGGGCAGTTTTTCCATCCTCTGAGATCTTCAATTTCTTTCTTCAGAGACTTGAAGTTCTTGTCATACAGATATTTCACTTGCTTGGTTAGAGTCACACCAAGGTATTTTATGTTACTGGGGACTATTGTGAAGGGTGTCATTTCCCTAATTTCTTTCTCAACCTGTTTATCCTTTGAGTAGAGAAGGCTACTGATTTGTTTGAGTTAATTTTATATCCAGACACTGATGAAGTTGTTTATGATGTTTAATAGTTCTCTGGTGGAATTTTTTGGGTCACTTCAGTATACTAACATATCATCTGCAAATAGTGATGTTTTGACTTCTTCCTTTCCAATTTGTACTCCTTTGACATTCTTTTGTTGTGCGATAGCTCTGGCTAGAACTTCGAGTATTATAATGAATAAGTAGGGGTAGATTGGGCATCCTTGTCTCATCCCTGATTTTACTGGGATTGCTTTAAGTTTTTCTCCATTTAGTTTGATGCTGGCTACTGGTTTCCTGTATATTGCTTTTACTATGTTTAAATATGGGCCTTGAATTCCTTATCTTTCCAAGACTTTTAACATGAAGGGGTGTTGAGTTTTGTTAAATGCTCTCTCAGAATCTAATGAAATGCTTCTATGTTTTTTCCTTTGAGTTTGTTTACATAGTGGATTATGTTGATGGATTTCTGTATATTTAACCATTCCTGTATGCCTTGATCATGATGAATGATCGTTTTGATGTGTTCTAGGATTTGGTTTGTGAGAATTTTATTGAGTATTTTTGTGTCGATATTCATAAGGGAATTTCATCTGAAGTTCTCTTTCTTTTTGGGTCTTTTTGTGGTTTAGCTATAAGCATAATTTTGCCTTCATAGAAAGAATTGGGTAGGGAAAACACCAAATGCCATCTGGAACCCTGATGCACGGAAGCTCCGGGAAAGGGTGGCGCAGATCTTCCTGGTTGCTGCCCCCTTGGAGAGCTCATAAGCAACACCCCACGAGCAAACTTGAGCCTCGGGACCACAGGTAAGACAAACCTTCCTGCTCAGAACGACCTGCCTGGTGAACTCAGGACACACAGAGGCAAAATTCCTCTAGGACCGGACACTTCCGGTTTTTAGCGGGATTCCTAAACCCTCGGATCCCTGCCCGCAGCAGCTCACTGCTCCCAAACACCATGGGAGAGAGAGCGCCCTGCCTGGACAGGCGGGCACTCCTGAGACTGCAGAGCGGAAGAGACCAACAACACTGCCCACCCCTGCCCACATCCCTGGCCCAAGAGGAAACTGTATACGGCCTCTGGGTTCCTGGAGATAAGGGCACAGCAGCAGCAGGTTCACTGCTTCTGAGACACCGCCGGAACCTGAAGGGACCGACCAGATAAACAGTTCTCTGCACCCAAATCCCATGGGAGGGAGAGCTAAACCTTCAGAGAGGCAGACACACCTGGGAAACCAGAAGAGACTACACTCTGCCCACATTACTGATTCCAGAGGAAAACACCAAATGCCATCTGGAACCCTGGTGCACGGAAGCTCCGGGAAAGGGTGGCGCAGATCTTCCTGGTTGCTGCCCCCGTGGAGAGCTCATAAGCAACACCCCATGAGCAAACTTGAGCCTCGGGAAGACAAGTAAGACAAACCTTCCTACTCCAAGCGACCTGTCTAGTGAACTCAAGACACAGTCCCACAGGAACAGCTGAAGACCTGCAGATAGGAAAAACTACACGCCCGAAAGCAGAACACTCTGTTCCCATAACTGGCTGAAAGAAAACAGGTAAACATGTCTACAGCACTCCTGACACACAGGCTTATAGGACAGTTTAGCCACTGTCAGAAATAGCAGAACAAAGTAACACTAGAGTAATCTGATGGTGAGAGGCAAGCGCAGGAACCCAAGCAACAGAAACCAAGACTACATGGCATCATCGGAGCCCAATTCTCCCACCAAAGCAAACACCGAATATCCAAACACACCAGAAAAGCAAGATCTAGTTTCAAAATCATATTTGATCATGATGCTGGAGGACTTCAAGAAACACAAGAACTCCCTTAGAGAAACACAGGAAAACATAAATAAACAAGTAGAAGTCTACAGAGAGGAATCACAAAAATCCCTGAAAGAATTCCAGGAAAACACAATCAAACAGTTGAAGGAATTAAAAATGGAAATAGAAGCAATCAAGAAAGAACACATGGAAACAACCCTGGATATAGAAAACCAAAAGAAGAGACAAGGAGCTGTAGATACCAGCTTCACCAACAGAATACAAGAGATAGAAGGGAGAATCTCAGGAGCAGAAGATCCCATAGAAATCATAGACTCAACTGTCAAAGATAATGTAAAGCAGAAAAAGCTACTGGTCCAAAACATACAGGAAATCCAGGACTCAATGAGGAGATATAACCTAAGGATAATAGGTGTAGAAGAGAGTGAAGACTCCCAGCTCAAAGGACCAGTAAATATCTTCAACAAAATCATAGAAGAAAACTTCCCTAACCTAAAGAAAGAGATACCTATAAGCATACAAGAAGCCTACAGAACTCCAAATAGATTGGACCAGAAAAGAAACAACTCCTGTCACATAATAGTCAAAACACCAAATGCACAAAATAAAGCAAATATTAAAAGCAGTAAGGGAAAAAGGTCAAGGAACATATAAAGGCAGACCTATCAGAATCAAACCAGACAGACTAGGAGAAGTCTTGAGCCAAATGGACTTAACATATATTTATAGAACATTCTATCCTAAAGCAAAAGGATATACTTTCTTCTCAGTTCCTCATGGTATTTTCTCGAAAAATTGACCATATAATTGGTCACAAAACAGGCCTCAACAGGTACAGAAAGATAGAAATAATCCCATGTGTGCTATCAGACCACCACGGCCTAAAGCTGGTCTTCAATAACAATAAGGGAAGAATGCCCACATATATGTGGAAGTTGAACAATGCTCTACTCAACGATAACCTGGTCAAGGAAGAAATAAAGAAAGAAATTAAAGACTTCTTACAATTTAATGAAAATGAAGGTACAACATACCCAAACTTATGGGACACAATGAAAGCTGTGCTAGAGGAAAACTCATAGCTCTGAGTGCCTGCAGAAAGAAACAGGAAAGAGCATATGTCAGCAGCTTGACAGCACACCTAAAAGCTCTAGAACAAAAAGAAGCAAATACACCCAGGAGGAGTAGAAGGCAGGAAATAATCAAACTCAGAGCTGAAATCAACCAAGTAGAAACAAAAAGGACCATAGAAAGAATCAACAGAACCAAAAGTTGGTTCTTTGAGAAAATCAACAAGATAGATAAACCCTTAGCCAGACTAACGAGACGACACAGAGAGCATGTCCAAATTAACAAAATCGGAAATGAAAAGGGAGACATAACTACAGATTCAGATGAAATTCAAAAAAACATCAGATCTTACTATAAAAGCCTATATTCAACAAAACTTGAAAATCTGCAGGAAATGAACAATTTCCTAGACAGATACCAGGTACCGAAGTTAAATCAGGAACAGATAAACCAGTTAAACAACCCCATAACTCCTAAGGAAATAGAAGCGGTCATTAAAGGTCTCCCAACCAAAAAGAGCCCAGGTCCAGATGGGTTTAGTGCAGAATTCTATCAGACCTTCATAGAAGACCTCATAGCAATATTACCCAAACTATTCCACAAAATTGAAAGAGATCGAGCACTACCAAATTCCTTCTATGAAGCCACAATTACTCTTATACCTAAACCACACAAAGACCCAACAAAGAAAGAGAACTTCAGACCAATTTCCCTTATGAATATTGACGCAAAAATATCCAATAAAATTCTGACAAACCGAATCCAAGAGCACATCAAAACAATCATCCACCATGATCAAGTAGGCTTCATCCCAGGCATGCAGGGATGGTTTAATATACGAAAAACCATCAACGTGATCCATTATATAAACAAACTGAAAGAACAAAACCACATGATCATTTCATTAGATGCTGAGAAAGCATTTGACAAAACTCAACACCCCTTCATGATAAAAGTCCTGGAAAGAATTGGAATTCAAGGCCCATACCTAAACATAGTAAAAGCCATATACAGCAAACCAGTTGCTAACATTAAACTAAATGAAGAGAAACTTGAAGCAATCCCACTAAAATCAGGGACTAGACAAGGCTGCCCACTCTCTCCCTACTCATTCAATATAGTTCTGGAAGTCCTAGCCAGAGCAATCAGACAACCAAAGGAGATCAAGGGTATACACGTCGGAAAAGAAGAAGTCAAAATATTACTATTTGCAGATGTTATGATAGTATATTTAAGTGATCCCAAAAGTTCCACCAGAGAACTACTAAAGCTGATAAACAACTTCAGCAAAGTGGCTGGGTATAAAATTAACTCAAATAAATCAGTTGCCTTCCTCTACACAAAAGAGAAACAAGCCGAGAAAGAAATTAGGGAAACGACACCCTTCATAATAGACCCAGATAATATAAACTACCTCGGTGTGACTTTAACCAAGCAAGTAAAAGATCTGTACAATAAGAACTTCAAGCCTCTGAAGAAAGAAATTGAAGAAGACCTCAGAAGATGGAAAGGTCTCCCATGCTCATGGATTGGCAGGATTAATTTAGTAAAAATGGCCATTTTACCAAAAGCAATCTACACATTCAATGCAATCCCCATCAAAATACCAATCCATTTTTTCAAAGAGTTAGACAGAACAATTTGGAAATTCATCTGGAATAACAAAAAACCCAGGATAGCTAAAACTATCCTCAACAATAAAAGGACTTCAGGGGGAATCACTATCCCTGAACTCAAGCAGTGTTACAGAGCAATAGTGATAAAAACTGCATGGTATTGGTACAGAGACAGACAGATAGACCAATGGAACAGAATTGAAGACCCAGAAATGAACCCACACACCTATGGACACTTGATTTTTGACAAAGGAGCCAAAACCATCAAATGGAAAAAAGATAGCATTTTCAGCAAATGGTGCTGGTTCAACTGGAGGTCAACATGTAGAAGAATACAGATCGATCCTTGGTTATTACCCTGTACAAAGCTTAAGTCCAAGTGGATCAAGGACCTGCACATCAAACCAGATACATTCAAACTAATAGAAGAAAAACTAGGGCAGCATCTCGAACACATGGACACTGGAAAAAATTTCCTGAACAAAACACCAATGGCTTATGTTCTAAGATCAAGAATCGACAAATGGGATCTAATAAAACTGCAAAGCTTCTGTAAGGCAAAGGACACTGTGGTTAGGACAAAATGGCAACCAACAGATTGGGAAATGATTTTTACCAATCCTACAACAGATAGAGGGCTTTTATCCAAAATATACAAAGAACTCAAGAAGTTTAGACCGCAGGGAGACAAATAACCCTATTAAAAAATGGGGTTCAGAGCTAAACAAAGAATTCACAGCTGAGGAATGCCGAATGGCTGAGAAACACCTAAAGAAATGTTCAACATCTGTAGTCATAAGGGAACTGCAAATCAAAACAACCCTGAGATTTCACCTCACACCAGTGAGAATGGCTAAGATCAAAAACTCAGGTGACAACAGATGCTGGTGAGGATGTGTAGAAAGAGGAACACTCCTCCATTGTTGGTGGGATTGCAGACTGGTACAACCATTCTGGAAATTAGTCTGGAGGTTCCTCAGAAAATTGGACATTGAACTGCCTGAGGATCCAGCTATACCCATAAGATGCCCCAACATATAAAAAAGACACGTGCTTCACTATGTTCATAGCAGCCTTATTTATAATAGCCAGAAGCTGGAACGAACCCAGATGCCCTTCAACAGAGGAATGGATACAGAAAATGTGGTATATCTACACAGTGGAATATTACTCAGCTGTCAAAAACAATGACTTTATGAAATTCGTAGGCAAATGTTTGGAACTGGAAAATATCATCCTGAGTGAGGTAACGCAATCACAGAAAAACTCACATGGTATGCACTCATTGATATGTGGCTTTTAGCCCAAATGCTTGAATTACCCTAGATGCCTAGAACACATGAAACTCAAGATGGATGATCAAAATGTGAATGCTTCACTCCTTCTTTAAAAGGGGGAACAAGAATACCCTGGCAGGGAATAGAAAGGCAAAGATTAAAACAGAGACAGAAGGAACACCCATTCAGAGCCTGCCCCACATGTGGCACATGCATATACAGCCATCCAATTAGACAAGATTGGTGAAGCAAAGATGTGCAGGCTGACAGGAGCCGAACGTAGATCGCTCCCAAGAGACACAGCCAGAATACAGCAAACACAGAGGCGTATGCCAGGAGCAAACCACTGAATTGAGAATAGGACCCTCGTTGAAGGAATCAGAGAAAGAACTGGAAGAGCTTGAAGGGGCTCGAGACCCCATATGTACAACAATGCCAAGCAACCAGAGCTTCCAGGGACTAAGCCACTACCTAAAGACTATACATGGACTGACCCTGGACTCTGACCTCATAGGTAGCATTGAATACCCTAGTAAGATCATCAGTGTATGGGGAAGCCCTGGGTCCTTCTAAGACTGAACCCCCAGTGAACGTGATTGTTGGGGGGAGGGCGGCAATGGGGGGAGGTTGGGGAGGGGAACACCCATAAAGAAGGGGAGGACGAGGGACTAGGGGGCTGTTGGCCCATAAACCGGGAAAGGGAATAACACTCAAAATGTAAATAAACACTCAAGTTAAAAAAATAAATTAAAAAAAGGCTATTCAGAGAAATTTTTAAATATTCAGAAAAGGAGAATAAACTTAAAATTATATGGCCAGGTTCAGTCACATTAAAAATACAAGTTTTTCATAGCAAAAAAAAATGTTTCAGAAAGAACTGCCTGGTGAACTATATGCTAAAAAGAAGTTAATAAGTCCTTAATATTTATTGATAAAGGCAGGTTGATCTGAATAGTATACTACTTTTGATGATATTATTGTAGAGGACATAGATGTGTTCCATCATCTCAATGTCTGATGAATTTGAAATACATTCACCTTCATTTGGATTGTAAAATGCTGCTATTCTTTCTGTAAAGGCATTTGTGTAAAGAAATGACTAGGAGAAACCAAACTGTCATCTCTCAGTTCCTCCTTCTGGGCCTGCCCATTCCCCCAGAGTACCAACACCTGTTCCATGCCCTGTTCCTGTCCATGTACCTCACCACTGTCCTGGGGAACCTCACCATCATCATCCTCATTCTTCTGGACTCCCATCTCCACACCCATGTTCTTGTTTCTCTGCAATTTATCTTTTGCCAACCTCTGTTTTTCCTTTGTCACGATGCCCAAGTTGTTGCAGAACATGCAGAGCCAAGTTCCATCCATCCCCTATGCAGGCTGCCTGGCACAGATATACTTCTTTCTGTACTTTGGAGACCTTGGAAACTTCCTGCTTGTGGCCATGGCCTATGATCGATATGTGGCCATCTGCTTCCCCCTTCATTACATGAGCATCATGAGCCCCAAGCTCTGTGTGAGTCTGGTGGTGCTGTCCTGGGTGCTGACCACCTTCCATGCCATGCTGCACACCTTGCTCAACATAAAAGGGGTGAGAGCACTTATGAATAAGCTTTTGTAGAGTGGCAAACAAAGGAGCAGCATTGGTGGTGGGACTTTCTCCAGCAAGGGAAAGGAAAAGACAAGGTAAGAACTATCTATGTACAAGTTAAAGGGTGATCTGTGTAGGGTCTCAAATACTGCAAGGACAGCTCGGAGCTCTACCAACTGTGCAGAGTCCAAGGGAGCGGATATTTGATGTACCTTGCCATTAATGGAAAAGGCGGCCTGGCCATTAGAGGAACCATCAGTAAAAACAAGATGGACCCCGGGCAGGGGGTGAGTGTGAGTAACTTTTGGGAAAATAACAGGAACTGAAAGCTTACCAAAAAACTAAATTAATCTATCTGGAGGATAATGATTATCTATCTTACCCTGAAAGGCAACACAGCTGATTGCCCATTCGTCCATGTGTTGACCAAGCCAGGAGGCCTGAGATGGGCTATAGGGAAGAATCATGACATCTGGATCTTTACCAAACAATTTATGTGACTGTTCTCTCCCAAGACGTATAATCTGTGCCACCAATAAGGGATAGGTCGGCAGGACCTTGTTATGAGAGGCAGGCAAATGTACCCAATAGAGAGGACATCCTTGCCAGAGAACTGCAGTAGGGGCAAGGGATGTGGAGAGGACTATAAAAAGTAATGGATGATGGGGGGGGGATAAGCAATTTTTAGGTTAACAATAGCCTCCTCGACCAAGGAGAGGGCCTCAGAGGCCTCAGGCATAAGGCAACGAGGTGAGGTGGGATCAGAGTTGCCTCGGAGGATATCAAAAAGGGGCTTAAACTATCCAGTGGTGAGCTTTAAGTAAGGGAGAAGCCAATTAATGTCACCCAAGAGTTGTTGGAAGTCATTAAGTGTTAGGAGGGAAGTCCTCTTAAGCTGTACCTTTTGGGAAATAATCTTATGTGGAAAGAGTTCAAAGCCCAAGAACAATTGAGGTGGATGTATTGTACCTTATCAGGAGCAAATTGAAGGCCTCGTTGCTGGAAGGCCTCTATAAGCTGTTGGGAGGCTAAATGGACCATCTCAGGGTCCTTTCCAGAAACAAGAATATCATCCATGTAATGAATTGGAACCGTGGCATAGGGCCCACAAAGTTGACAATGGGCACACTAAAAGCGAAATGTTTGCAGTCCTCAAGGTGTAATGGAATGGAAAAGAAACAGTCTTTTATATCAATAACAATTTTAAAATAACCTTTGGGGATAGCCACAGGGGAAGGAAGGCCAGGTTGTAATGCCCCCATGGGAACCACGGTCTTATTTATTTCTCTGAGATCTTGTAATAACCGCCATTTTCCTGTTTTCTTTCTTATAACAAAAATAGGCATGTTCCAAGGAGAGGTGGAGGGCTCAATGTGTCCTGCAGGCAATTGCTCCTGCACAAGCTCAAGAGCTAAAGTCACTTTGATGCTAGAAAGGGGTCACTGATCAACCCAGACAGCTTTGTCATCTTTCCAAGTAATTTTGTCTGCTTGTAGTGCAGGTGCTGAGGTGGCCCTTAGGAAACTTTTTGATAGCCTAGTCCTGTGCGATTGTTTTTGGGAGAAGGTATTATGGGTGCTCTTATTCTTTGTTCCTTTTTGCCCAATCCTTTCCCAGGATGGAATCCCTGTTGAAGCATTTGTCGAGTAACAATCTCATTCGAGCTGCACATAACCAAACCCAGTTGAGTTAATAAATCACGGTCCCAAAGGTTTACCGGGAGGGCTTCGACGACAAAAGGTCGGTTCAAGCCTGAGTGCCCCTCAGAATCCTCCCATTTTAAGTACTTAGAACTTTGGAGAGTTTTTTTAGATTGGCCGATCCCTTGCAAATGCGAGAGTGAAGGCTGAAGAGGCCAAGATGAGAGCCAGTGATCTTTAGATATGACAGTAGCATCAGCCCCAGTATCAACAATGCCCAGAAACCATTGGTTGTCTAGTTTAAGTTTAAGAGAAGGCCTTTCATGGGTAATTGTCTGGACCCAAAAAGCATCAGAAGAGCCAGGTTGGGTAGCACCACGGCGGTCCTGGAGAGACAGGTAGCGCCGGTCTAACGGCAGGGGGAGAGCCTGGGCAATCCTTTGTCCCACCTTTAAGGTCATAGGACCAGAGGTGGTGGTAGCCAGTACCTGAATTTCTCTGGTGTAGTCGTTATCGACCACCATGGGGTGTATGACGACCCCCTGCAGGGCAGACAAGGCTCGTCCCATGATCAGGAAAAAGGTATTAGGAGGCGGGGGGGGGGGCAAACATTCCAGTAGGAATAATTTGTGTGCCGTCTTCAGACCTCAATACTGTATGGGCGGCAGCACACAAGTCCACTCCTGTGCTTCCTGAGGTAGCTCTGAGGAAAGGAGGGGAGTGTTTGGCCCTGGGGCAGGTATCTGAGAGGCCATGGAGGTGGGCTGGAAGTGAACGGTTCTCAGGGCCCCCTGGGGAGGGCCCCTCCACCCGTTTCACTGAAGGGGCGGGAGGGGTTACCAGAAATGTCCATTTTGGAGCGACATAGATTAGCCCGATGTTTTCCTCTCTTACAGCGAGAGGGCATTGTGTGGCCGGCAGGGGACCAGGGAGGTGGAGAGCCGGTATCTTATCCAAAGAGTCTCTCATTCTCTGGTCCATCCTCTGAATCAATGGGCATTGTCTAGCAAAATGTCCTGGCTGACCACATTTAAAACAATCTTTATGGGAGGTTGGGCTTTTAGCTACTTGTAGAGCCGCTCTGATAGCCAAATTGATACTCTGGGTGACCTTATGCAAAAACATGTCAACATCGGCACAAAGCCTGACCAAATCATGAAGCACTTTATTTTTTGTTTGTCCCTTAAGGATTGACTTGCAAGCCGAATTAGCATTTTCATAAGCAGTTTGTTTAAAATTATTGTCCTCTTCTCCGGGACCCAAAACCCTTTCTGCAACCTCCTGCAATCTAGCAACAAATTCACTAAACAGTTCTTGAGGGCCCTGGATGACTTTAGTACGGGGAGTTGTAAGGGTCCCTTTTGAGGGGACAGCCTTCCAGGCCTCCAGAGCGGCCTCTTTAACTTGAGCCAAGAGGCCTATAGGTAGCCTAAGCTGACGGCCCTCTGACAGGTATTTTCCTTGTCCAGTAAGTTTGTCAAAGGTCCAAGCTGCCTCTGGGGCCCGGGGATCTTTCTGATTCCTTCCTGCTAGCGTCTGGCAGCGGTCGAAAAAGTCAGCTTTCCATGACAAAAACTGTCTGAGAGAGAGAGAGAGAGAGAACTGCCAGAGTTGCTCTGAACCATTCTCTCGGGGTGAGGTATCCGCCTCCTGAGAGGGCTTCAAGCATGGATTGTGTAAAAGGGGCATTAGAGCCATAGGTCCTAACAGCATTATTAAGTTCCCTAAGGGGCTTAAATTTGAGTCTTTTAAATTCTACCATTTCCTGTGACAGATCTCGTGGTTCCTCACTATCCTTTTCTATTTCTTCTCCCTCACCCCGGTTTTTTCTCCCTCCTCTCTATCACTTCTCGATTCTTCATCACATGACTGGGTTTCTCTGGCCTGTTGCCTAGTAATGACGAGGAAGGCCAGTACCTTGGAGGTCACTGAATTGTGTCTGGCCCGTTGACCAGAAGTCTTAATAGGCCGGGATGGGGGATAGGAAAAGACAGTATTGGCAACAGTTTTCTGCAGGGAGGAGAGCTCTGAGTTGAGTTTGGCAAACTCCTTCTGTAGTGATAGAACGTCTCTCAGAGCAACAACCTGTTTAGTCAAATCATCTTTGGTTTTTAGCAAAAGGTCAACAGGGACTGAAGGGACAGGGAGAACCAGGGCATAAAAGTTTGGGGGGTAAGAGGGTGGTGCCATGGCTGAGACTAGAGGAGGCCAGTCAGGGTTGCCATAGCGAGCGGCCTCAAGATCGCTTTCCTCAGAGGGTGTCAATTTATTGGGAGGAAAGGAAGGCTTTTGTAGCACTGGGAAGGCAAGCCCCGGGGTGTCTTCCCTTTCTGTCACAGCGGCAGGGGTGGGTAAAAGGCCACTGATGTCCCGGGAGGACCCGAAGTTGGAATATCTGTGGTGACTGAGGGGCAAGGGGAGCCTTCTTTATTCTTTATCTCTGTCTCTTCTCCTCAGGGATTAACAGAGGAAAGGGAACCCTGCCGTGAAAGGGGTTTGATAAAGTCCTCTGCTAAAGAGATAATCCTTCCCTTCTCTCCCGAGGAGGACTTAAGTATGTCTCTAATGAGTGTCCAACAACTAAGGGTCTGGATAGGAATTGCCTCAGATCCTTTTCCTTTTAACAGATCATTTAAACATCTACCAACCTTTTCCCAGCTATAGGGGCTAATATCTGGTCCTTCAATAATGAACCAAGGAAAACTTCAGATATAAAGATAAAAAATTTAACAAGAGCCTTTTTCTTAACTCTAACTCCCCTTTCCCTGAGGAAGCCTTCAAGTCTTTAACAAAAACTGCTTCCTTAGAGAGCTTTTGGCCCATTCCTAATGAGACAGAAGTCCTTCTTACCTGTTCTCGACTTTCTCTCGTGAGTGGCAAGAGCATGCGATCTATGAGTGGTGACACGGTGTGTTCACTTCGGATTCGAGTCAGTCCACGGTGTCTGTCTGCTTGGTTCCCCGGCTGGGGTCACACAATCGCCTTCTGTCCGGAGGATCCGTGCCTCGGGTCCCTGTTCGGGTGCCACTTGCCCCTGCCCGCAGGGGCTTCGTAATTTACAGGAACCGAGGGGGATCTAAACCTGAGTAGGAATGCGCAAGAAAGAGGAGCGAGACCAAGCAGTGTCCTTGTCAAGGTCTGTTTATTGAGAGAAATGTACAGCATTTAAAGCTCTGAAGCAGGAATTGAAGCAGGAACTGAAGCTTAGGGTGTGGGGGGGGAGTACAGGGAAGTGCCCAAGGACATAAGGTGAATCATTAAACTGCAAGATATTCTCCTTAGACAATGAGGCAACAGTCTTCTGGGGACAAGTTCTTTGAAAAGGTCAAGCCCTTCTTAGGAATCGACTCAGGGCAGGGCTCTAGCTTTGCTTAGTTCTGATGGTCCCCAACAAAGCCACTCCTCAAAGACTATACAAAGACTGACCCTGGGCCCCAACCTCATAGGTAGCAATGAATAGCCTAGTAAGAGCACCAGTGGAAGGAGAAGCCCTTGGTCCTGCCAAGACTGAACACCTAATGAATGTGATTGTTGGGGGGAGGGTGGTAATGGGGGGAGGATGGGGAGGGGAAGCCTTTCTAGAAGGGGAGGGGGAGTGGTTAGAAGGATGCTGGCCTGGAAACCGGGAAGGGGAATAACAATCGAAACGTAAATAAGACATACTCAAGTTAATAAAGATAAAAAATAAATAAATAAAAGCTGATTTAAAAAAAAAGAGGCTATAAGCATAGAGGAGTTCTCTCTTGGAATATTTGGGGTTGATATCTTGATTTTTTTCCTTTCCTTTCCAATTTGTATCCCTTTTACCTTCTTTTGTTTCCTAATTTCTCTAGCTAGAACTTAGAATACTACATTAAACAGATATGGGGATAGTGGGCAACCTTGTCTTGTTCGTGATTCAAGTTTCTCTCCATTTAGTTTAATATTGGCAATTGCTTTGCTGTATATGGCTTTTATTATTTTTAGGTGTGAGCCTTGAATTCCTGACCTCCTCAATATTTTCAACATGAAGGGGGGCTGAATTTTGTCACTCTTTTTCAGTATCTAATGAAATGATCATGTGGATTTTTTTCTTTGAGTTTGTTTATATAGTGGATTATGTTTGTAAATTTCCTTATATTGAACCATACCTGCATCCCTGGGATGAAGCCTATTTGATCATGATGAATGATTATTTTGATGTGTTCTTGGAATTGGTTTGCAAGAATTTTATTGAGTAGCTTAGCATCAATATTCATGTGGGAAATTGATCTGAAGTTCTCTTTCTTTGTTGGGTTTTGTGTGGTTTAGGTATCAGTGTAAATGTGCCTTCATTGAACATATTTGGGAGTGTTCCTTCTGTTTACATTTTGTGGAAGTTTGAAGAATGTTGGTATTAGGTCTTTAAAGCTCTGATAGAATTCTACACTACAATCATTTGATCCTGGGCTTTGTGGTGGGGGGACTTTTAATGTCTGCTTCTATTTCTTTAGGAGTTATGGGACTGTTTAGACAGTTTGTCTGATCCTAGTTTAACTTTGGTACTTGATATCTGTCTAGAAATCATCCATTTCATCTAGATTTTCCAGTTTTGTTGATTATAGGCCTTTGTAATGAAAGACCCCCGGAGAGGACCTTTCCCTCAGGAGGAGTCCCAAGCACCCAATGACCGAGCCAAGTCCACTCGGATGCAATCAGCAAGAGGGTTTATTGGAAAACACAGGTACCTGCGGGCACACAGTCTCTTCGGAGGACTTGCGCGCCCAGCAGCTCCAGCATGGGGCTTTTATAGGGATTGGGGAAGCAGAAGCGGGCGTACAGAAGCAGATGCATAGTTACGGGGATTGGTGGATTCAAACGAGGCACATAGACATGTTCACATATGATTGGCTATTTCACATGATGAGGTAATAAGGTATAGCTACACACATTGGCAGGTTTGGGGCGTCCTGGATGTGGGGGCTGGGGGCTTATCTCTTCCTGCCAGGTGGCCTGTGAGTCAGATCCGGTACTCCTGGTCTGTTCTGCATTCCTTTCCTTTTATGGTCTGTTAGTTCTAGTGGCAGGGCGGGGCTGCCTGGGCTTGCTTTTCACAGTGTTTAGTCCTGAGTCTGAATTTAAAACTTATTCTTTTAACTTCTTATTTTTAAACCTCAAATCTGTATAATTTTCCTTTCAGTAGTAGGATCTGCGGATTTTTAAAAATTTCTTCAATTTCTGTTATGTCTCACTTTTGATTCTTGATTTTGTTAATTTATATACTGTCTCTATGCACTCTGGTTAGTCTGGCTAAGGGTGTATCTATCTTGTTGATTTTCTTAAAGAAACAAATCCTGGTTTTGTTGATTCTTTTTATAGTTCTCTTTGTTTTTATTTGTTTGATTTCAGCCCTGAGTTTTATTTTTTCTTGCCATCTGCTTTTCTTGGGTGTTTTTTGCTTCTTTTGCTTCTTCTGATTCTTTTGTATTTGCTTCTTTTGATTCACCTTCATAGAATCAGGGGGAGGGGATGAGATAGAGGGTTTCCAGAAGGGAAACCTGGAAAGGGGGTAACATTTGAAATGTAAATATATGAAATAGCCAATAAAAAGGGGGGAAAGGATATGGAGGTAATGGGCCTGTTTGGCAACAGTTTTTCTGGGTGTGAATTCAATCTTATTTGGCAGTAGATCAGTCCCATAGCAAACACCAAATACAACTCAGCAGGCGCAGACCCGTTCTCAAGGCAGGTAGACACCACATATGAACCAGAAGCTACAGTCCATTTCTTACATCAGGCAGACACCAGGCAATTGTAGTTCAATCCTGAAGAAACTGCAAGGCTTGACAACTGGCCTGAGGTGGGACCTTGGAAGTGGCAAGCTGCCATAGAAACCTCATGAGCAGTTCTTGGTGAAGTTGCTTTCAGTAGCAGCATTATGACAAGTTGAGCTCAACAAAGCTATGTAAGGTGAACCAATACATTGGGGGGAGTCTGACTACTCTCCTTATTCTACTTTCTTGGGTATGGATTAGGCCCTTGTGCCTTTGCCACCCCCATTATTGCCCTTTGACATTTCCCTGCAAATCCTGCACTTTTTACAATTAATACCACACTGGAACCAACATTCATGGTTCCAGTAAATGCAATTCAGATGATTACCAGCACATGGTCTGTAGCTAGGACCATCTGTTTTGTGGTAGAAGCTGAGGGAGCCCCTTGTATCCAACTTAAGAACCTCACAACAGGGGATTTGCATGGTAAAAAATCTGTAGTGAAGATGCTGGTATGGAGATATTTTCCCCTGGTGTTTGTCCCTATGGTGGCCCTGGTTCCTCTCTACCTCAGCAAGGTATCTATCTTTCTACTGTCCTTCACTGTCTCCCTACAAGTAGACTGCCCATCATGGTCAAACTTCCAATCCTGTGGGAACATTGTCAACCCATACTTGCTGAGTTCAGGATTTCAGAGTACACACTGCTAACTCCAAGGATTGTGATGTGTCCTCCTATACCTTAGGGCTATGATGCTTCCTACTGGATAAGGACCAGCCCTATACCCTTAGAACATCCATCAAGACTCAATATGATACCATTCTGGAACACTGAGGCATTTGTGAGCCCTCGGATGTATCGCCCTGCACCCCTTTATTTCTGTTAAGGGGTAGTATCTTTAATGGGACTTTCACTGATCCATCTGACAATGACATGAATGTAAAGATTGAGAACCATGAGAGCCCCTGAGATTAATTGGGCCCCTACCCCAGTACATAATTTCCCCCTTCCCCATTCTTCTTTCGTTCCACAAAAGCTTCTGACTTTCAAGAAGTGCTGAACTGTTCTAACATACCATCCATCTAGTGGCATCCTGGTCCCACCATAATAAATTGGTCATCCTCCTATGTGAACCTGCTGCAATGTGGATGCCTGTGATTAATGCAACTCATCTCCATGCCATCACTTTGATGTCTAGAACTCACCTACAACCGCTAGGACAGGTCAAACATGATTTTGACATTACTGCAGCCACCGTTACCACCATCTTGGTGGCCGTAGTGAGGGCAATTACAGTGACAGTGGCCTTGATGCAAACTTCAACAATGACAGAAAAGTCAAACATAGGAGAGTCCCACTCTGCAAATGCCATCCTCACACAGGAGATGCTTAATCAACATCTTTATCAGACCATCCATATTTTACAACAACAGGTTGATGTCATCCAAAGAACATGAGATGGTACAGGACATTTCTCTTCTTGAGTATGACCATAGGTTTAAGTCTTTCTTCCTGACTCTCTACCAGGTATATAATTCTACTACAGATAGGCTGAGGTACATTACATCCAGAGGACATGGCCCACCAAGTTCCTCAATTATTCTATAACCTTAATGATACACATACTCTCCAGCTATGTCCTTTGAAGTGAGCTTTATTACTAAAATATGAAACTTTAAAATAAAGACCTTAAAAGGCTCTTTAACGCCTCTTGGATAGACATTTAAACAATGTTAGGGGATATTCTGTTTTTAGTAGTCATTCTCTTTAAGTGCTGCATTCTCTTTATGTGGCATATGTCACTCCAGTGCTCCATCAAATAAGACCACTCTCCAAGTGTTGATGGCCCTGAAATACTCTGAACAGGGTCCCCCTCCTAAGGTTATAGAGGCATGGTTCTCAGATATATGAAAGGCTTCACATAGGCTGACCTACTCCACCTGGGCATGTTCTCCAGGGAGGCTGACCTTCCAAAACCTGTAGTCAATGACCAGAGAGATCCCAATAGCTCGGGTCAGCTAAGACAGGCATGGTTCCCTATGCTGGTTGCACCCTGAGGTGGGGTCAACAAGGTCAGAATATAGAACTCCAGATCTCACTGAGCTGCTCACTTTTAAAAGAAAAAAAAGTAGATATGTAGGAGGGGTGAATCAGCATGTTCTGACTAGTGGTCTGCAATGGTCCAAATATATACAGCAGGCACTTCCCCATTTACAAACCTCAGACCTATCTGAGACTCAGGGATGAAGAAAGACAAAGACAGAGCTGTGACCAGTGTAGCCAATCAGTTAGTGTCAGCTGTGTGGGATAAGCAGTTACAGATGGAAGGGACATGGACAGAGAATATAAGGATCCCTGTTACTACAATAAATGAGTCTGCCTCTGTTTTTCACCTGGCTCCCGGAGTTTCTGTCATTGATTCCACTCCTTACCCCTTACCCCCAAGGAGTATGCTGAGGGACTGAGGACTAGGGCAACAGTACAGGTGCTATTACACAGAATTCTTCTGGCATTAGATGGGACCAGATGCAGAGATCCATACCCTAACATGATGTAGAAAGAGTTTAAATTGAAAGTCTCCCTTGCTTCAGAGATGGGGGAACCCTGAGAAGAGAGGAAAAGATTGTAGGAACCAAAGGGAGTGGAATATACTAGGAGAGCATGGCCCCACAGTACCGACTAAGCAATGGTTCACATGGTCTCCCAAAGTGTGAAAAGACAAGCATGAGTCCTGCCAGGATCTCTATCATGTCCTCTGCCTATGCAGTAGGGCTATTAGCTTGGTGATTTTGTGGGACTCCAAAGAGCGGGATCAGGTTTATCTCTGAATCTTTTGCCTGATCTTAAGAGCCTTTTTCTCTTATTGTGTTGTCTTGGCCATCTTTAATATGAGTGCTTTTACTTTTTCTTATTGTATCTTGTTTTTTTTTTCAGTGTTTAGTTGTTCTCTCTTGGAGGCCAGCTCTTTTCAGCAGAAGAAAAGGAGAGGGAATACTTTTGGTGGAGGAGCAAGAAAGTGTGGAGGGGAGGAAATTGTGGCAGGCATCAATTGTATGAAAGAAGAATCTATTTTTTATAATAATAAAAAGAATGAAAGGAATATAATCTGATAAAACATTAGCTTTTACTTAATGATTATCTAGAATCACACAATAAAGGCAGAGGAGGGCATCACTGAATCTCCAAGGTTCCCTTTCCCAATTTAACTACTTATAAAAACTCCCATTTGCAGATGGGAATATTATGTAGTATGTTCTTACATGTGGGTTCCCTTGTAGTATAAATTTTGTGATATTAATATCAATATATTCACTAGATAAATTTAAGTAAACCTCACAATGTTGCCATTATAAAGATATTTTCTTGATAAGAACCTTTATAATGGCCTCCTTTATATCTCTGTTCCTCAGGCTGTAGATGAAAGGGTTCAGCATGGGAGTCACCACTGTGTACATGAGAGAAATGGAAGCCTCATTCACTGTAAAGTTATTAGATGATGGACATAAGTAGAGACCAATTATTGTCCCATAGAACAGTGATACCACAGACAGATGGGAGCCACAGGTAGAAAAGACTTTGTGGATAACCCGAGTAGATGAAACCTTTAGAATGGAAAAGACAATTTGTACATAGGACACAACAATGATGAAGAATGGGATAACCATAAGGGGCCCGCCCAAGATAAATATCATAAGTTCATTTATATAAATATCAGAGCACGCCAACTTGAGTAGGGCAGACATGTCACAGAAAAAGTGAGGGATCACGTTGTCCTTACAGAATGACAACCTAGCCACGAGTAGGGTGTGCAACATGGAATACAACACATTAAATATCCAGGACATAAGCACCAGACACACACAGAGCTTGGGACTCATGATCCTGGTGTAGTAAAGGGGAAGGCAGATGGCCACATAGCGGTCATAGGCCATGACCACAAGGAGGAAGATCTCCAGACCTCCAAAAAGATTGAAGAAGTACATTTGTATCAGGCAACCTGCATAGGTGATGGATGTGTGCTGGCTTTGCATGTTCTGGAGAAACTTTGGCATTGTGACAGAGGAAAAGCAGAGATCAGAGAAGGACAAATTGCTAAGAAAAAAGTACATGGGTGTGTGGAGATGGGAATCCAGGTGAATGAGGATGATGATGATGAGGTTCCCCAGGACTGTGGTGAGGTACATGGCCAGGAACAGGGCATAGAACAGGTGCTGGTGCTCTGAGGGGATGGGCAGGCCCAGGAGGAAAAACAGGGAGATAACAGTTTGGTTGTTCATTACCATTCTTCGTCTCCAGTATCCTAATGAGAAAATATCAGATCCTTCAAAATAAAAAATAAATCAACATATATCTAGGGTATATATCCTCCAAAAATGTATCTGACCATTTTCTTAGAAATTATAATTTCAAACTCCAAATGCCAAATTATTGGTTTTTAAACTTTTCTTTAAAACATTTGTATCTCAAATTCTTTTCTAAATAGTTCTATGTACTTGTACTGAGATGAAAAATGGACCAATATTTCCCCTCTATTGCTTCCTGCTCAATTGCTTGTAATTTGCTCTATGCAATTTTATACTTTGATATTCTTAATGAATTTGGATAAACTTTGTCAACACAATTTAGAATAAATTTCAAGAAAACCTCATATACTCCAATGTGTTATATTACAATTTCAAAAACAGACCTCTATGTCCCTCTAACATACAGACTTCTGCTTCACTGTTGACTAATCATCCTCCTTCCATTGAATGTATGACAGACATTAAGTGCAAAAGCCCTAAGAGAAATTCATGTTGTCACTTTATTATTTCCCAAAGTGTTTATTGTTTTCCTACCATTCCAGTCTCCCATAATAAAGCCAATAAGATTTCCATCAGAAATCTGTGATTTTAGATCCATTCATTTTTTCCTTAACTTGAACTGCTGTTATATATTCTATAAAGTCTCTTCTTCATTCTCCTCATATTTCATCCATTTTTCTCTGTGAGATTTTATCAATGTATCAGGAACACATCTTTTCTTTTCTGGAATATAGAAACAGACACAGTTCATGTCCATGTTCTCATGTCTCCTGACTCTTCTCTTCTCCTTCGACATGCTTCATTTACACTGTGGCACTTGAACAGAGGAGTTTAATCATATCTTTTCTGATTTATTCTTCATATTACTACTGTTTTTATGAGAATAAGGACCAGGCTCCTATCAGGGATACAAATGATATTTCATTATCTTATAGGTATCAGTGATACATCCCACATAGCCCCACATGCTTTCCTTTCATCATTCAATGCTGGGGTTAATCTCTTCACAATCCACATTTTAGAGTTGTTGTTTCTCTTGCCTCTCACTTTCTCCCCTCCCTTTCCCTTTCATTTGGTTCACCCTCACTCATACATAAGAGTTATTGCTTATCACATACACAGTTAAACTTACCCTGTCCTCCTATACTATGTGATACCTTCAACCATGCTTCATAGCATCCTATAGTTATATCCCACATACTTAGTACTTTGATTATGGCTTTAAAATATCTTCCCATCAATTGTAAAGTATGTGCAGGAAAGGTCACATATGCCTTCATGCCGTATGATTGTTTACAATTGTTCATTCATTCTCCAACTAGCATCAATACCTGAATTTAGCCAGTGAAGATTTGTTAGCTGCACCTCAAATTGATTCAGATTTGGTCAACCTCAATGGTAGAAAAATTTCCATTAAAATATAAGTACCTGAATATTTAATACTAAATTTTACACTCTATAATGAGTGTGAGAGATCTAATATATTTATTTCAGTTTTAGAGATAATCATTGGTTTCACTTCTCAGAAGCACCAATGACTACATATCATATCCGTATGACTTAATCTACAAAATGTAATTGATTCTGATGTAGAATTCAGACAGGATGAAATGTTAATAAATTATAAAAAGAAGAAGCAACAAAATTGAATCTTCGAATCTTCATGAGTTATTCCTCAGACATTTATTCTATATATGATAGTTAATTTATGCATCAAATGGGTTAAGCCTAATATTAATTTTTAAATAATTCTATTTGATATGCAGATATTCGCTAAATTTCATTAAAATGTGTGGACTTTGAGTAAATAAATATTCCTTCACATAATGAGCTTCATGCAATCAGATGAAGGATGTAGGTGGAAGAATATAGTTTGTCACAGAAAAGTTTGTGTCTTCTGACTTACATACAAGTCTCTAATCTCCACTCTTCTTTGGGATTCCAATATTCTAGACAGTTCTTCAAATATTGGCCATATAAGGAAAAGAAGAATATAATCTTACCTGAAAAACAGTCCTGTACCATGCCAGAAATTCATGTGGATTCACAGAAACACACCTGCTTATTTTCCTGACTAAATATAATTCTTCTGAGTCTGAGTCCTAGTTTCTGGATGATGATCCTGCTCACCTTTATTTTATTTGCAGACACAGGACTAGCAGCCTCTCTACTCATCACCTATCTGCACCATCACTGCAACATCCCCCTGCCATCCCTGGGCCTCATCCCAGAGGAGTCCAGATCCTGTATAACCCATTAAGTCATAGTAATTACTTAGGACCTTTCTCGGACCAATTTACTACAGGGACCTCTAGTGGAGACCAATTATGGCCACTGATCTCTATTTCCCATACTTAATAGAAGCAAAATTTAATGACAATAACAACAAGTAAAACTAATTAAAAATAGCACCAATAAGAAAGCCAAAATCATGGAAAGATACATACTCATTCCATATTTGGGTAAATACATGGCTTCTATTGGAGTGGAGCTCACTCTCTTAGCAGGGAAAGGGAAGAAGAATGACTGTACATCCTATCAAATTATCAGGAACTTTTCTGATTATAAATGACGTAAAGTTTCTCACATACAACAAAAGTTTACACAAACATCAGTAGTTTTTATATTTTTGGATGTGAAGTTAGTCCTGGTTAGTCTTTTTTTTTAGTTTGTATTTTTTTATTGGATATTTTTATTTACATTTCAAATTTTCCTCACTTTCCTAGTTTCCTGTCCATAACTCTCCTATCCCATTCCCCCCTCTCCCTTCTTCTATAAGGGTGTTCCTCTTCCCCAACCACCCACTGTAGGGAGCCATATTGGATTTGGGCCTGGCCGTTTTGTGACTGTATAGCTCAAAGTGGCTACGTGACTCTTGGCCACACATACTCCTCTAAGAGCCTCTTCCATGAATTTACAGCACAGGAAGATAACATTCACGGGATGCTTCAGCCTAAGCAAAAATCAGTTATCTCCTGAGTCAACACCCGGTGTCTCCACCACCTGACCTCTTTGCCTCCAGCTATCACTGCCTATACCCTCATCTCCCCCTCCTTCATGTTTCACAAAGGTCACTCTCCCTACCTGAAAGCCTTAAAAGCTGTAACGTTCATCCCAATAAACGAGACTTGACAACAGAACTTTTGCTTGGTCTCCTTCTTCTCTTCACCCCCATTTGGCCCACAGGTAGAAAGCCACTTCGGGACCCTGAATAACTGGGTCCCCGCTGGTGGGGACAACCCACCCCTTCCCATCTCCCCGCCCTGATATTAATGGCAGTACCATGTCTTCAGCCCATCCAATGACACTTGAGTATCACGAGATCATCGAAACCACACACATTGGGAAGTTTCCAAGGTCAACATGTCAATTCCACATGACAGACTACCCACAAGAAGACTTAGTGGAGATATACAACTTTCTTAAAAATTCAAACTTGATCATTCTCCATATCTATGTGTGCCAAAGTGTGAATCAACAAATGGAACCTCATAACATTGCAAAGCTCCTGTAAGGCAAAGGACACTGTCATTAAGACAAAATGGCAACCAACAGATTGGGAAAAGATCTTTACCAATCCGACATCCGATCAAGGGCTAATATCCAAAATATACAAAGAAATCAAGAAGTTAGACTCCAGAAAGTCATATAACCCTATTAAAAATGGGGTACACAGCTAAACAAAAAATTCTCAGCTGAGGAATATTGAATGGCTGAGAAATACCTAAAGAAATGTTCAACATCTTTAGTCATCAGGGAAATGCAAATCAAAACAATCCTGAGATTCCACCTCACACCAGTCAGAATGGCTAAGATCAAAAACTTAGGTGACAACAGTTGCTGTCAAGGATGTGGAGAAAGAGGAACACTCCTCCATTGTTGGTGGGATTACAAGCTAGTACAACCACTCTGGAAATCAGTCTGGAGATTCCGTAGAAAATTTGATGTAGTAATACCTGAGGACTCAGCTATACCACTCCTGGGCATATACCCAAATGATACTCTAACATATAACAATAATGAACCCAGATGCCCTTTAACAGAAAAATGGATACAGAAAATTCAGTACATCTACACAAGAGAGCACTAGTCAGCTATCAAAAACAATAGCTTCATGAAATTCACTGGCAAATGCATGGACCTAGAAAATATCATCCTGAGTGAGGTAACCCAATCACAGAAACACACATGGTATGCACTCACCGATAAGTGGATATTAGCCCAAAAGCTCTAATTACTCAAGATACAATCCATGGACCATATGAAGCTCAAGAAGGACGACCAAAATGCAGATGCTTCAGTCCTTCTTAAAAGGGGGAACAAAAATATTCATAGGAGAGATATGGAGACAAAGTTTGGAGCAGAGACTGAAGGAATGGCCATTCAGAGTCTGCCCCACCTGGGGATCCAGTCCATATACATACAGTCACCAAATCCAGACAGTATTGCTGATGTAAAGAAGTACATGCTGACAGGTGTTTGATATAGCTTTCTCCTGAGAGGCTCTTCCAGAGCATGACAAATACAGTGGTGAATGCTAGTAGCCAACCACTGAACTGAGAATCAGGTCCCCATTTGGAGGAATTAGAGAAAGAACTGAAGGTTGAAGAATTGCAACCACATAAGAACAACAATACCAACCAACCAGAATTCCCAGGAACTAAACTACCCAAAGAGTACACATGGACAGACCCATGGCTCCAGCTGCATATGTAGCAGAGGATGACCTTGTTGGGCACCAATGGAAGAGAAGCCTCCCTGCCTCCCAGTATAGGGGATGTCACAGCAGACAGGCAGGAAGGAGTGGGTGGTTAGGGAGGGGGAAGACCCTAATAGAAGAAGGGGAAAAGGATATGGGATAGGAGGTTTATGGATGGAAAACCAGGAAAGGGAATAAAATTTGAGATGTAAATGAAAGAATATCCAAAAACACTAAAAGTAAGAAGGCACAGAAGGAGTTAGATGGATAAAAGAAGATGTGGAATTGGTATAAATACAGTATGCATTCATAAAATTCCCTATCTAGGTAAAATGGAAATGTAAACCAAGAAATCAAAGACCTCAATCACAAAACTTTAGAAGACTGCAAAAAGACATGAGTAGTTGGAAAGGTCTCCCATGCTCATGAGTTGAAAGAATAAATATTGTAAAAATAGATGTCTCACAGAAAGCAACACACAGAATTTTGCTCTTCAGGTGTGTTAGGATATCCAGGAAGTATGTATGAGAGCTGGATTCTGACGGTGCCATATGAAGTTGGCTTCTGTTGATTATGTTTTTGTGCTTGTCTTTTGCTGTCTGGTTGTCTCTGGTGTTGGCTGGCCTGAATATCCCAGATTGGAGCAGGCCTCCCCAGAGACAATTTGATCTTTGTGTCCCAGATCAGAGCAGGACTTCTGGGCAGCATGTGGAGCTGTACATGTTATCCTAGACTATAGGTGTAGGGGTGGACTGGAAAAAATAGAACTCTGACATGGGGGGCAGAGCCACAACTGCTGGGCTTACTAGGTTCCAGCAGGTGCAGGGATTGGGGTGTGGGATCTCACTAGTGTGTCCCAGGTTAGAACAGACCTTCCAGGAGGCAGGAGGAGCTGTGGGGTAAGGAACAATGGGCCAATCTAAGACTGCCAAACTAGTCATCTTTAATAGCCTAGTACAGATTAGACAAATGAGGATAAAAATTCCGGAGATTTGAAAGTTTGCGTTTTCCTATCATAGACAGAACTTTTCCCACATATGACTGCCATGTCCATGATATTATCCTGAAGGAAGAAATTATAAATGCCACCTATGTCCCTGTGAGCAATGGTAAACTCATACAACATGGACTTATAAAGTAATCTCACATAAGTGGAGAGGAGTTGGATAATGGTGGTAGTAGTAGATACAATTAGCATTTTCATAGAAAGATAAAGAAGACAAAATGAGCGAGCAGGCATAGAAACATGAACTTCTTTCCTATTGGCTTGAGGAAGCCTTAAACATGCCATCTGCTTGCCATATTCCTCTCTTTTTCACATATTTGCACACATAGAATGTTGGGGGATAAAGTTTTAGATTTTTATAGAAGGATGTAACTGTTCTAAGTCCTCTGTCATATAGAATTGAGATGATGTCCTTGGAAGCAGTCTCAGTGTATGTGGTTTTCTATGGTCTCATTCTGCTTAAAAGTACTGCTGAGTAGGCTGCAGAGATGGCTCAGAAGTTAAAGGCTAGGCTCAAAACCAAAAATATAAAAACTACTGTTATGCTTTTTGTATAATTTTTCCTTGATTGAAACACATTAAATTATTAACAATCAAAATAATGGCTGGTAAGCCAATGTGGTTTTTCAGTCACCCTTCCTCATTCCTGTTTATTACTCAGCGAACAATGATTATACATCTTTTCATGCTTCTTTTCCTTCTTGGTGCTACTCTTTATTAGTTTTGTTAGTTTTCTTTGTTGTTGTTCTTTAAAGTCTACCTTCCCCTAAGTGTAGGAAGGAGTCATTGGTGCCTATAATTGGTCTCCATTGTAGATCACTAAGGTAAATTGGTCCTAGAAAGGCTTTAGGTAATTATTTTGTCTTTAATTCATTATACAGGATCTGGAATCCTCTGGGATAAAGGACCCATAAGGCCCAGGGATGGCAGCAGGGGCTGTGAGTAGGGATGGTGCAGATAGGTGATGAGTACAGAGGCTGATAGTCCTGTCTGCAAATAAAACAAAGGTGAGAAGGATCATCAACCAGAACCTTTGACAGCCTCAGCAGAGCTGACTACATTCAGGAAATTGAGCAGGTGTCTTGCTGTCAATCCACATGAATTTCCAAGGTGATGCAGGACAGTTTTTGAGGAATGATAACATTCTTCTTTTCTCTGTCTCCAAGACTGCACCACACTGTTTAAGTATTTTTTCATAGTTATCATGTAACCCTTTTCATATTGATGGACTCCTTAAAATTATTCATTTTTTTCTCTCAGTACCCTACCATTCCAACACAGAAGCCCTGTGAGGTGAGGGTCAGTGACATACTGCTGAAGGGTTGTTCACAATACTTTCACTTGTAGGTCTTCACAAACTCTGAACAATTATGATGATCTATTTTATCTGTACAAGTTCACAAATCTCTATTTTACTGGTATTGAATGAATAAATTAATTAATGGGGGAAATAATTGCTATGATGACCAGCAGATCCATTGTTGTAGAATATATATCAGAAACAAATATGCATTATTATTTTGAATTTTAAAGGACAATAATATTCGCTCATTAGAATACTGGAGACGAAGAATGATAATGAACGACAAAACTGTCATCTCCCAGTTCCTTCTCCTGGGCCTGCCCATCCCCCCAGAGCAACAGCAACTGTTCTATGCCCTGTTCCTGGCCATGTACCTCACCACTGTCCTGGGAAACTTCATCATCATCATCCTCATTCTTCTGGACTCCCATCTCCACAGACCCATGTACTTTTTTCTCAGCAACTTGTCCTTCTCTGATCTCTGCTTTTCTTCTGTCACAATGCCCAAGTTGCTGCAGAACATGCAGAGCCAGGACACATCCATCTCCTATGCCAGTTGTCTGACACAAATATATTTTTTATTAGTTTTTGGAGACCTGGAGAGCTTTCTTCTTTTGGTCATGGCCTATGATCGCTATGTGGCCATCTGCTTCCCTCTGCATTACATCAGCATCATGAGCCTCAAGCTGTGTGTATGTCTGGTGCTGATGTCCTGGGCATTTAATGTGCTGTATTCCATGTTGCACACCTTACTCTTGTCTAGATTGTCATTCTGTGAGAACAACGTGATCCGCCACTTTTTCTGTGACATATCTGCATTGCTCAAGTTGCGTGCTCTGACATTTGTATTAATGAATTAATCATATTAATCTTGGGAGACCTCATTATGGTCATCCCATTCATACTCATTGTTGTGTCCTATGTACAAATTGTCTTTTCTATCCTAAAGATTTCTTCTACTCAGGTTATACAAAAGATTTTCTCCACTTGTGGCTCCCACCTGTCTGTGGTCTCACTGTTCTATGGAACAAAATTTTGGTCTCTACTTATATCCATCAGCTAATAACTCTACTGTGAAGGAGACTGTCATGGCTATGATGTGCACAGTGGTGACTCCCATGCTGAACCCCTTCATCTACAGCCTGAGGAACAGAGACATGAAGGAGGCACTGATAAGAGTCCTTTGCAAGAAGAAAATATCTTTGTCATGATTCCACAGGGAGTTTTACTTAAAATTAACTAGTAAATATATTAATACTATTATTATAAAATGTACCTCTGCAATAAGATCCACAGTCAAGAGATTACTACATATTTGTATTTGTAAACATTAGTTTTGCGCATATGATACTAGAAAATCATTATGCAACAGCCACTGTTTTATCAGATCTCCATTCTTTGCATTCTTGTTATACCAAGATTTTGTGATTGTAGACAAATTTCTGTGTTGACTGCAATATATTTTTAAATATGAATAAATGATATAACATGATCCTATGTTGTGCCCAGTAAACATTTTCTTTATTTTCTCCTTTTATTTACTCTTCTCTCATGCAATATATCCCAAACACAGCCTCCATTCCTTCCACTCTTCCAGCCTCCTCCCAACCTCCCCTCTCTCACAGAACCATTGATCCTCTGTTTCCCTTCATGGAAACAAACCAAACACAGCATAAATAGATGCAATAGGGCTGGAGAGATGGTTCAGTGGTTAAGAGGACTGACTGATCTTCCAGAGGTCCTGAGTTCAATTCCCAGCAACAACCATCTGTAATGAGATATGATGCCCTCTTCTGGTGTGTCTGAAGACAGCTACAGTATATAAATAGATGCAATAAAACTAGACATCCTTCCTATCAAGGCTAGATGAGGCAACTCAAGAGGAAAGGGTTCCAAGGGCAGGCAAAGGAGTCAAAGATATCCCATTCCGACTGAGAGAAATCCCAAGCTAAATAACCACACCATGTATGCAGGTTCAGTTTCTGGGAACCCCTGTAGACCTGTAGTTGTTTCTGTGTACCGCATTCTCCTCGTGTCTTCTACCCTTCTGACTCCTTCGATCTTTCCTCCCCCTGTTCCAAAGTGTTCCTGAACTCCACCTCAACTGCATCTGCTCCCATCAGCTGCCAGAGAAAGTCTTTCTGATGGTGATTGGGCTAGGCACTGATCTATCAGTACAGCAGAATATCGTTAGGAGTAATTTTCATTGACATTTTTTCCTGTCAGTTGTATTTGCTTCTACCCAAGCCTCTGAGTTATCTAGTTTCTGGCTCCTGGCCATCCAGGGAGAGTCCAGCATAGATTCCCTCTCAGTTGCTAGGGTCTAATGCTAAATCAGCCATTGGTTTGCCACACCCACAAACTCTGAATCACCATTGCCTCGGCACATCTTGTAGGCAGGACTCATGTGGATTTTGTGACTTGGTTGGTGTTCCAGTCCTACCACTAGAAGCCTTGTGTGGTTACAGAAAATGGCCACTTGAAGCGAGTATTCTTTATTACTAGTAGTCCTCACTAGGGTCATCCTCATAGGTTCCAGAATGTCTCCTTTGCAGTAGGTTTCAACATCATTCCCTAAATGGCCTAGTACTCTGGTTGTCTTCCCTTTACTCTCTTCCAGCATCCCTCTCTCACCCACTTGATCTCTTGGGTTTCCTTCTCCATCTACCCACAATCCACCTGCAAAATCTGTTCCATTTTCCTTTTACAGGGTTTCCCCTTAAAGCCCTCCTTACTTAGCCTGTGGATTGTAATGTGCTTGGTTATCCTTTACCTCACAACTAATATCCACTTATATGTGAGTACATATCATGTTTGTCTTTCTGAGTCTGTGTTGCCTTGCTCGTAATATCTTTTTCTAGTTATAGCCATTTACCTATGAATTTCATGATTTCTGTTTTTTAAGAGCCAAGTAGTACTCTGTTTTATAAATTCCCACATCCTCCTTATCTGTTGTTTGGTTGAGGCACATGTAGGTTGTTTCCAGTTTCTGGACATTATGAGTAAAGCTGCTGTGAATGTAGTTAGTAAGTGTCCTTGTGGGAGAATGTAGAGTCCTTTGGATATATGCCCTTATAACTGTGTCTTGAAGTAGATCAATTCCAAATTTTCAGAGGAACCATGATACTGATTTCCATAATAGCTGTGCAACTTTGCAGTGCCAATGGAGCAGTGCTCCTCTCACTCCACATCTTTCTCGGCATGAACTGCCACTGACATTGATCTTAATCATTCTGACAGGAATAAGATGGACTCTCAGAGAAGTTTTGATTTGGATTTCCCTGATGGCTAAGGAGTTGAACATCTCTTTAAGTGCTTCGAGGCAATTTAAGATTCCTCTGTTGAGAATTCTCTGTTCAGATCTGTACCCCATTTTTAAGTAGATTATTTTATTTGTCGATGATTTGTTTCTTGAGCTCTTTCTATATTTTGGATATTTACCCTGTTAGATATGGAGTTCAGAAAAACCTTTTCTCATTCTTTAGGCTGCTGTTTTATCCAATTGACTGTGTCCTTTACCTTAAAGAAGCTGTACTGGCTGGTTTTGTGTGACAACTTGGCACAAGCTGGAGTTATCACAGAGAAAGGTGCCATTGTGGGTGGTGCCATCCCTGGGTTGGTAGTCCTGGATTCTATAAGAAAGCAAGCTGGGCAAGACAGGGGAAGCAATCATTAAGCAGTATTCCTCCATTGCTTCTGCATCAGCTCCTGCCTCCAAGTTCCTGCACTATGTGAGTTCCTGTCCTGACTTCCCTTGATGATGAACAGCAATGTGGAAGTGTAAGGTAAATAAACCCTTTCCTCCCCAACTTGCTTCTTGGTTATGATGCCTTGTGCAGGAATACAAACCCTGACTGAGATAGAAGCTTTTCAGTTTCACATGTTCACATTCATTAATTGTCAATCTTAGTGCCTATATTATTGCTGTCCTGTTATAGAATTTGTCTCCTGTGCTGATGTGTTCAAAGCTATTCCCTGTTTATTCTGCCATCAGGTGGAGTATATCCAGTTTAATGTTGAGATCTTTGATCCTCCTGGACTTGAGTGCTAGGTGATAAATCTGGATCTATTTGCATTATTCTATATATAGACATCCAATTAGATTAACACACTTTGTTGAAGATGCTTCCTTTTTTATGTTGTATACTTCTTCCTTATGAAAACTCAGGTGTCCATATAGATGTGGATCTGTGTCTGAGTCTTCAAGTCTTTTTATGCCAGTACCATGCAGTTTTTATTACTATTGTTCTATAGTACTTTTGAAATCAGGGAAGTAATACCTCCAGTAGTTGTTTTATTAGGTGTGGTGGTAAAATGTTAAACTACTTTGAGCTCCTGGCAGGGGCACACACCTCCTCTACACCCATCCACATGTTTTGGATTCCCCCAATGAAAGACACACATGTGCACCATCATTTTTAATATGTCTTACTAGCTCAACGCTTGGGCCACTCCTGAACCTCCATGTGGCTAATACACTTTCTCCTATGATATTTCTGAGTTTATAATTGCTAAATATTTTATCTCTGCTGCCCTGTTTCCTTCTGGACAACCCTCCCATGAAGCTGCTTTCCTTTTGCACCTACATTTCATTCATCTCACTCTCTTGCTCCTTCATGGGGTGGTCCATCCTACATCCCTCACTTCTTCTCCTCCCTGCATTTCTTGCCCAAGAATCATAAAAGTCCCTCCTCTGTCTCCCTGCCCAGCCATTGGCTGTTGGCAACTTTATTTCCCAATCACAGCCAACTGAGGGTAATTTTCCGTTAGCCTATTTACTGAACACTTCAAACAGTGTATTTTGGGTAACACAATTAGCATGAGAACATGAGCCACTACAATCTTGCATGACTGTTTTGGCTATGTTGTTGTTTTTCCATATGAAATGAGTTTTGTCCTTTCAAGGTCTAAAAAGCATTGTGTTGGAATTTTGTTGGAGATTATGTTTAATCTGTACATTGCTCTTGATAGAATGGCCATTTTTACTATGTTAATCCTACTGATCCATGGGCATGGGAGATTTTTCCACCTGCTGATATCTTCTTCAATTTCTTTCTTCAAAGACTTGAAAGGTTTGTCTTAAAATTCTTAGACTTGCTTGGTTGGTGCTACCCCAAGATATTTTATATTATTGTGGCTATTGTGAGGGGTGTTGTTTCCCTGATTTCTTCCTTCGTTTATTTGTCATTTGTATATAGGAAGGCTACTGAATTTTTTAGTTAATATTGTAACCAGCCACATCACTAACAGTGTTTTTTAGCTGTCAGAGTTCCCACGTGGAGTTTTGTTTTTTTTTAAATTTTTTTCCATCTATATTAAATTGAGTATTTCTTACTTACATTTAAAATGTTATTCCTGAGCTGGAGAGATGGCTCAGCGGTTAAGAGCACCCGACTGCTCTTCCAGAGGTCATGAGTTCAATTCCTAGCAACCACATGGTGGCTCACAGCCATCTGTAATGGTGTCTGATGCCCTCTTCTGGTGTATCTGAAGACAGCTACAGTGTACTTATATATAATAAGTAAAATGTTATTCCCTTTCCCAGTTTCCATGCCAACATCCCTATAACCCCTCCCCCTCTCCTTCTATATGGGTGTTCCCTTCCCAATCCTCCTCCGATTACCACCTTCCCCCCAAGAATCCCGTTCCCTGGGGGTCCAGCCTTGGTAGGACCAAGGTCTTCCCCTTCCACTGGTGCCCTTACTAGGCTATTCATTGCTACCTATGCAGTTGGGGCCCAGGGTCAGTCCATGTATAGTCTTTGGGTAGTGGCTTAGCCCCTGGAAGCTCTGGTTGGTTGGCATTGTTGTTCATATGTGGTCTCAAGCCCCTTCAAGCTCTTTCAGTTCTTTCTCTGATTCCTTCAACAGGGGTCCCGTTCTCAGTTCAGTGGTTTGCTGCTGGCATTCGCCTATGTATTTGAGGTATTCTGGCTGTGTCTCTCAGGAGAGATCTACATCTGGTTCCTATCGGCCTGCACTTCTTTGCTTCATCCATCTTATCTAGTTTGGTGGCTGTATATGTATGGGCCACATGTGAGACAGGCTCTGAATGGGCATTCCTTCAGCCTCTGTTCTAAACTTTGCCTCCTTATCCCCTCCCAAGGGTATTCTTGTTCCCCTTTTAAAGAAGGAGTGAGGGGTTGGGGATTTAGCTCAGTGGTAGAGCGCTTGCCTAGCAAGCACAAGGCCCTGGGTTCGGTCCCCAGCTCCGAAAAAAAAAAGAGAAAAAAAAAAGAAATAAAGAAGGAGTGAAGCATCTACATTCTGGTCATCCTTCTTGAATTTCATGTGTTCTATGCATCTAGGGTAATTTGAGCATTTGGACTAATATCCACTTATCAATGAGTGCATACCATGTGTGTTTTTCTGTGACTGGGTTACCTCACTCAGGATGATATTTTCCAGTTCCATCCATTTGCCTATGAATTTCATAAGTCATTGTTTTTGATAGCAGAGTAGTATTCCATTGTGTAGATGTACCACATTTTCTGTATCCATTCCCCTGTTGAAGGGCATCTGGGTTCTTTCCAGCTTCTGGCTATTATAAATAAGGCTGCTATGAACATAGTGGATGTGTCTTTGTTATATATTGGGGCATCTTTTGGGTATATGCCCAAGAGTGGTATAGCTGGGTCCTCCAATAGTTCAATGTCCAATTTTCTGAGGAACCTCCAGACTGATTTCCAGAATGGTTGTACCAGTCTGCAATCCCACCAACAATGGAGGAGTATTCCTCTTTCTCCACATCCTTGCCAGCAACTGCTGTTGCCAGAGTTTTTGATCTTAGGCATTCAGACTGGTGTGAGGTAGAATCTCAGGGTTGTTTTGATTTGCATTTCCTTATGACTAAAGATGTTGAACATGTCTTTAGGTGTTTCTCAGCCATTCGGCATTCCTCAGCTGTGAATTCTTTGTTTAGCTCTGAACCCCATTTTTAATAGGGTTATTTGTCACCCTGCAGTCTAACATCGTAAGTTCTTTGTATATTTTGGATACAAGCCCTCGATCAGTTTTAGGATACAACTTTTCCCAATCTGTTGGTTGCCGTTTTGTCCTAACAACAGTCAGTGTCTTTGCCTTCCAGAAGCTTTGTAGTTCTTGATCTTAGAGCATGAGCCATTGGTGTTTTGTTCAGGAAATTTCCCCCAGTGCCCATGTGTTTGAGATGCTTCCCCACTTTTTCTTTTATTAGTTCGAGTGTATCTGGTTTGATGTGGAGGTCTTTGATCCACTTGGACTTAAGCTTTGTACAGGCTGATAAGAATGGATCGATTTGCATTCTTCTACACGCTGACCTCTAGTTGAACCAGCACCATTTGCTGAAAATGCTATCTTTTTTCCATTGGATGGTTTTGGCTCATTTGTCAAAAATCAAGTGACCATATGTGTGTGGGTTCATTTCTGGGTCTTCAGTTCTATTCCACTGGTCTATCTGCCTGTCTCTGTACCAATAGCATACAGTTTTTAATCACTATTGCTCTGTAATACTGCTGGGAGATGAGGGATGGTGATTCCCCCAGAAGTTCTTTTATTGTTGAGGATAGATTTTGCTCTCCTGGGTTTTTTGTTATTCCAAATGTATTTGCAAATAGCTCTTTCTTTCTAACTCTATGATTAATTGAGTTAAAATTTTGATGGGGATTGCATTGAATCTATAGATTTTTGGTCATCTTTTGGCAAGATGACCATTTTTACTATATTAATCCTGCCAATCCATGAGCATGGGAGGTCTTTCCATCTTCTGAGATCTTCTTAAATTTCTGTCTTCTGAGATTTGAAGTTCTTGTCATACAGAACTTCTACTTGCTTGGTTAGATTCACACTGAGGAATTTTATGTTATTTGTGATTATTGTGAAAGGTGTTATTTCACTAATTCCTTTCTCAATTTGTTTATCATTTGAGAACCGAAGGGCTACTAGTTTGTTTGAGTGAATTTTGTACCCAGCCATTTTGCTGAAGTTGTTTACCAGGCTTAGTAGTTCTCTAGTGGAACCTTTGGAGTCACTTACGTGTACTATCATATCATCTGCAAACAGTGATATTTTGACTTCACCTTTCCAATTTGTGTCCCTTTGACTTCCTTTTGTTATCTGATTGCTCTGTCTAGAAACTGAGTACTATATTTAATCAGTAGGGAGAGAGTGGACAGCCTTGTCTGGTCCCTGATTTTAGTGGGATTACTTCGTTTCTCTCCATTTAGTTTAATGTTGGCTTCTGGTTTGGTCTATATTTCTTTTACTATGTTTATGTATAGGCCTTGAATTCCTGATATTTCCAGGACTTTTGTTATAAAGGGGTGTTGAATCTTGTCAAATTCTTTCTCAGAATCTAATTAGATGATCATGTGGTTTTTTTTCCTTTAAGTTTGTTTACACAGAGGATTAAGTTGATGGATTTTTATATATTGAATCACCCCCGCATCCCCGGGATGAAGTCTACTTGATCATGATGGATGATCATTTTGATGTGTTCTTGGATTCTGTTTGCAAGAATTTTATTGAGTATTTATTCATGAATATTCATAAGGGAAATTGGTCTGAAGTTCTCTTTCTTTGTTGGGTCTTTGTGTGGTTTAGGTATAAGGGCAATTATGGCTTCATGGAAGGATTTGAGTAGTGCCCTGTCTGTTTCTATTTCGTGGAATATGAGGTCTTCTAAGAAGGTCTGATAGAATTCTGCACTAAATCCACATGAACCTGGGTTGTTTTTGATTGGGAGACTTTTAATAACTGCTTCTATTTCTTTAGGAGTTATGGGACTATTTGGACAGTTTGTCTGATCCTGATTTAACTGTGGTACCTAGTATTTGTCTAGATAATTGTCCATTTCATCCAGATTTTCCAGTTTTGTTGAATATAGGCTTTTGTAGTAGGAGCTAATGATTTTTTAAATTTCCTCAGAATATGTTGTTATATTGCCATTTTCATTCCTGATTTTGTTCATTTGAATATTCTCTCTGTGCCCTCTGGTTATTGGCTAAAGGTTTATCTGTCTTGTTGATTTTCTCAAAGAACCAACTCCCTGTTTTGTTGATTCTTTATATAGTTCTATTTTTCTCTACTTGGTTGATTTCAGTCCTAAGTTTGATTATTTCCTGCTGTCTATTCCTCTTGGGTGTATTTGATTCTTTTTGTTCTAGAGCTTTTAAGTGTGCTGTCAAGCTGCTAATGTATGCTCTCTCCAGTTTCTTTTTGGAGGCACTCAGAGCTATGAGTTTTCCTCTTAGCACTGCTTTCAGTGCTAATTATGGTGACCCATAATTTTAGGTGTGTTGTGCCTTCATTTTCATTAAATTCTCAAAAGTCTTTAACTTCTTTCTTTATTTCTTCTTTGACCAAGTTATCCTTGAGTAGAGCATTGTTCAACTTCAATGTATGTGTGGGCTTTCTGTCATTTTTGTTGTTATTGAAGACCAGCCTTAGTCAATGGCGATCTGATAAAATGCATGGGATTATTTCAATTTCCTGTATCTGTTGAGGCCTGTTTTGTGACACATTATTTGGTCAATTTTAAAGAAGGAACCATCAGGTCCTGAGAAGAAAGCATATTCTTTTGTTTTAGGATGAAATGTCCTATAAATATCTGTTAAATCCATTTGGTTCATAACTTCTGTTAGTTTCTCTATCTCTCTGTTTTGTTTTTGTTTCCAGGATCTATCCATTGATGAGAGCTGGGTGTTGAAATTTCCCACTATTATTGTGTGAGGTGCAATGTGTGTTTTGAGTTTTAGTGAGGTTTCTTTTATGAATATAGGTGCCCTAGCATTTGGAGCATAGACATTCAGGATTAAGAGATCATCTTAGTGGATTTTTCCTTTGATGAATATGAAGTGTTCTTCATTATCTTTTTTGATAACTTTTGGTTGAAAGTCGATTTTATTCAATATTAGAATGGCTACTCCAGCTTTTTTCTTGGGACCACTTGCTTGGAAAGTTGTTTTCCAGCCTTTTACTCTGAGGTAGTGTCTGTCTTTGTCACCTAGATGTGTTTTCTCTTTATGCTGTGTCCTCTTTATGTATCCAGTATGTTAGTCTTGTCTTTTTATTGGGGAATTGAGTCCATTGATGTTAAGGGATATTAATTAATAGTGATTGTTGTTTCCTGTTATTTTTGTTGTTAGAGGTGGAATTATGTTTGTGTGACTCTCTTCCTTTGGGTTTCTTGCCAGATTACTTTCTTGTTTTTCCTAGGATGCAGTTTCCCTCCTTGTATTGGAGTTTTCTATCTATTGTCCTTTGTAGGGCTGAATTTATAGAAGATAACGTGTAAATTTGGTTCTGACATGGAATATCTTGGTTTCTCCATCTTACTTAATTGAGAGTTTTGCTGGATATAGTAGCCTTGTCCAGCATTTGTGTTCTCTTAGGTTCTGTATGATATCACCCATGATCTTCTCTCTTTCATAGTCTCTTGTGAGAATCTGGTGTAATTCTAATAGGACTGCATTTATATGTTACTTGACCTTTTTCCCTTACTGCTTTTCATGTTCTTTCTTTGTGTTGTATGTTTGGTATTTTGACTATTCTGTGATGGGAGGAATTTCTTTTCTGGTTCACTCTATTTGGAGTTCTGTAAACTTCTTCTGTGTCTGTGAGAATCTATTTCTTTAGGTTAGAAAATTTTTCTTCTATAATTTTGTTGAAGATATTTACTGGCCCTTTAAGTTGGGAGTCTTCACTCTCTTCTATACCTATTATCCTTAGGTTTGATCTTCTCACTGTGTCCTGGATTTTCTGGATGTTTTGGGTTATGAGCTTTTTGTGTTTTACATTATATTTGATGGCTGTGTCACTGTTTTTTATTATGTTCTGCCCTTGAGATTCTGTCTTTTATCTCTTGTATTCCATTGGTGATGCTTATGTCTATGACTCCTGATATCTTTCCTATGTTTTGCATCTCCATGGTTATCTCCCTTTGTGCTTTTTTTATTGTTTCTATTTCCATTTTCAGATCCCTGATGGTTTTTTTTCCAATTCCTTCACCTGTTTGTTGTATTTTCCTGTAATTCTTTAAGGGATTTTTGTGTTTCCTGTTTAAGGGTTTCTACTTGTTTACCTGTGTTGTCTTATATTTCTTTAAGGGAGTTATTTATGTCCTTCTTCTAGTCATCTATCATCATCATGAGATGTGATTTTAAGTCCAAATATTGCTCTTCTGGTGTATTTGGATATCCAGTATTTTCTTTGGTGGGAGAACTGGGCTCTGATGATGCCACGTAGTCTTGGTCTCTGTTGCTTAGGTTCCTATGCTTGCCTCTTGCCATCAGGTTGTCTCTGGTATTAGCTTGTCTTGCTGTCTTTGACAGTGGCTTGAACCTCCTTTAAGCCTATGTGTCAGCACTCCTGTAGACCTGTTTTCTTTCAGCAAGATCTGGGAACAGAGAACTACTCCTGGGTTTGTGTATCCTGAAGCCTTCAGGTAGGTTACTTAGAGCAGAAAAGTTGATCTTACCTCTGCTGTCAGGTGTGTCGATGCTCCTGGTCACTGACTTCCAGCTCTGAACTCAGGCAGAAGCAGGAAGGGTCCTGCCCCTGACTGCTCCTAGATTCCTGTGCCCAGAGAGCACTAGCCAGGTCCTCTTGGACCAGGAATGTGAGCAAAAAATGGCAGTCTCCGCTGAGCTCTCAGGATTGTCCACATTTCTAAGAGTCCAGTGCTCTCCCCCACAGGATTTAGGTACAGAGATCTGTGGGACCAGTTCAGTTTGGATGCAGGCAGAAACCCTATACAAAACTTAAGCAAGTGAAGGGGCTCGAGACCCCATATGTACAACAATGCCAAGCAACCAGAGCTTCCAGGTACTAAGCCACTACCTAAAGACTATACATGGACTGACCCTGGACTTTGACCTCATAGGTAGCAATGAATATCCTAGTAAGAGCACCAGTGGAAGGGGAAGCCCTGGACCCTGCTAAGACTGAACCCCCAGTGAACTAGATTGTTGGGGGGAGGGCGGCAAGGGGGGGAGGATGGGGAGGGGAACACCCATAAAGAAGGGGGGGGATGTTTGCCCTGAAACCAGGAAAGGGAATAACACTCGAAATGTATATAAGAAATACTCAAGTTAATAAAAAAATTAATAAATAAATTAGTTAAATGAAGAAAAACTTAAGCAAGTAATACTATTATTTTCCTGGTGCATTCCTTTTTTAAAAAACATAGCATTTTCATGTCCAAATAAAAATGCTAATATGACCTATATTGTCAAAATTATCACATGAATAATATGAAGATTTCTTCAGAAGGAAAACATGCATTATAACACAACATGAAAAATTTCTTCCAACATCATTTGAATGCTGCATGTGCAACAAAGTGTTAGTGAAAAACAAAATTATGGATCTCAACTATTGCTGCAAAATAACAGGGACAATAGACTTTGGCATTAGACAGTAGTACAAGTGTAGATAGTGGCTGGGCAAGTGGTGTGGTGATGGGTGTCATTGATATTTTTCTTAGAGCCAAGAAGCCAAAAATAATTTAATTGAATGAGAATGTGTGCTTCAATTTTAACAATTAAACATGATCCTGGGAAGTGTAATTTCTCATATTTCTCTCAATAACACTATTAACAGCTTTAGAAAGTTATGTCATAAAAGTCTGATATCTGCCAGTAACACATTCATTCCTCAAAGGGCTTATTTACTGGAGTTACAACATATTGATGGACTATCAAGCTGCAACCTTTCCAAATGATATGTCTTTAAAGGTCACTTAAAAATTATCTTCTAAGAAATATTATTTTGTTCACCATATAGTCTTTGTTTACATAACAATTCAAATACTCCTCTTCACCCCAAAAAGAATAAACTACACCAAACAAACAAGTTAACATCCACCCATGAGTTGCTCTCCCACTTTATGACCCTCAAAGTGTAGTTATCTGTGATCAGTGATTATCAGTCATTTCTGTAGGTCACTGAGAGAACTGGCAATAGAGAAGTTAATGAGTTACTGCAGCACTGGACTCCTCTGGGACTTACAGCCTCTTATTATAGAGATGCATGGTAGGGGAGATATGAAATGTTATGTAGACACTACAGAGGACCACAGGTCTGCTGACTTCCTGTGCCCATACTGAATATAAAAACACAATCTTTTATCAGGATTTAGGAATCACCCTTGGCCATCCAAGGTAAATTATCTGGATAGTGAGCTATTCCTTTTCTGTTTTTTTTAACTTGAAAGTATTTTCTTTTTCTTCCCAATTGCATATTCACAGGACAATCTTTTGGGTATGATAATATACATCTTTGTCTTCTCTGATTTGTATTATTATCCTATAGTTGAAGTATTTGGTTTGTGATAAATACTAATAAACATTTTAGTATCTATGTGGTTCTTACAATTGCTCTGTCTTCAAGAATTCTCCTAAAACATATCATTTCAAGCCTGGGTCTAGGAAATTGAGTTGAATTATGTAACTTAATTTGGTTTCTGTGGGGAGAGATTCACTGTGTCCCAGGTTGATCTCAAATTCATAGTGATCTCCTGCCTCAGCCTTCTAAGTGCTTGAACATAGGTCTGCACTACTACATGGAGATAAGTTATGTAGTCCTTCTGGTTTTAAGTCTCTTCCTCTCTGTCTCCTTTCTGTCTCTCACTCTATGTGTTTCTGTCTCTGTCTCTCTGTTCTTCTGTCTCTATCTGTATCTCTCTATGTCTCTGTATATCTCTGTCTATGTAGAGGTCAGAGGTTATCAAAAGTCATGTATATTTCACAATATGTAAGATCTTATTGTTTGCTATAATTTATGCTAGGCTACCTGACTTCCAGTCTTCCAAGGATTCTCTTATCTTCACATTTCATCTTCCATAGGAGCACTGGGATTACAGATATATGCTACCACACCCATTGTATCATTCACAGGGGAAGCAGAATTTAGGAAACTGGGTTATGGTTTTCCTACATGTCTCATCTTTCCATAATATTAAAACATGATTTTGAAGTATGCATCACTGAATGAAACAGCATTAAATATCCATAAACAGAGTGAAGGTTTCTTCATCCTGAGGCAGTTGGGTGGTTTCACTGAACGTTGGGCACGCTGACCAAACACTATACATTTGGACTATACACCTACCCTCGCATGTCTCTTAATGCCCCTTTTCTGATTTCTTTGCCATCTTAAAACTGCTAGGGTTCTTTAGTCAAGACTGTCTAGAAGAAAATAGTAAAACATAACAGAAAGGGCAATTTATTTAAAGGATACAGTCTATACAATATTAGCAGCTGAGGGTCTAATACCTGCAGAGACAGCCTCTAGGAAGAGTAGGGACTAAAGTCTTGTGTCTAAAATCAGAATTTGTCTTTGGAAGACTTCTCTTTTTTTATATCCTTTATCTTGTTCCATAGGAACTGCCATATTATAAAGATTGATTTCCTAGGTCTGCTTACTTCAATATTGACATTATTGAAAATACCTTCCTAACATCATTAAGAATTGACTGGCACTTGTCAAAACTTGTTATCATGGCCTTAAAAATATCAATCTCTTAGTGGTATGTATGGATAAGGAAGAACTCAAGATAATTTTGCATATATGTCCATACCTTTTTCTTGTCCATATATTTTCAATAATTTATAGAAATTGTCATTATATTTTCCTACATCAATACCAGTGATATTCTCTGTAGATGCTTGTAATTATAATAATTACTAAAAACAATCATAAACTCTTACACTCAGTGTTTAATAAATACAAAATTACCTCTCTGAACTTGATCACTTAGTGTCAAAGTTTTAGACACTAAAACTTTGGTCAAGTAGAGTAACTTTGCATTCTGCAAAGCTTAAAGAAATACATATGTTCATATGTGTGGGTGTACATATACATATACATGTTAGATAGATGGATAGATAGATAATATGGAAAACTTCTTTAGAACCATCACAGAATGAGAAAATGATAAATCACAGGCAATTCAATTCATCTAGGATGACTAGCAAGGTAAATCTAAGAAAAAAATTCAATTTCATGCCAAGACTAAATAGAAAAAATGTTTCAGAAAGAACTGCCTGGTGAACTATATGCTAAAAAGTAGTTAATAAGTCCTTAATAATTATTGATAAAGGCATGTTGATCTGAACAGTATACTACTTTTGATGATATTATTGTAGAGGATGTAAATGTGTTATATCATCTCAATGCCTGATGAATTTGAAACACATTCACCTTCATTTGGATTGTTAAATGCTGCTATTCTTTCTGAAAAGGCATTTGTGTAAAGAAATGACTAGAAGAAACCAAACTGCCATCTCTCAGTTCCTCCTTCTGGGCCTGCCCATTCCCCCAGAGTACCAACACCTGTTCTATGCCCTGTTCCTGGCCATGTACCTTACCACTGTCCTGGGGAACCTCACCATCATCATCCTCATTCTATTGGACTCCCATCTCCACACACCCATGTACTTGTTTCTCAGCAATTTATCCTTTGCCGACCTCTGTTTTTCCTCTGTCACGATGCCCAAGTTCTTGCAGAACATGCAGAGCCAAGTTCCATCCATTCCCTATGCAGGCTGCCTGGCACAGATATACTTCTTTCTGTACTTTGGAGACCTTGGAAACTTCCTGCTTGTGGCCATGGCCTATGATCGATATGTGGCCATCTGCTTCCCCCTTCATTACATGAGCATCATGAGCCCCAAGCTCTGTGTGAGTCTGGTGGTGCTGTCCTGGGTGCTGACCACCTTCCATGCCATGCTGCACACCCTGCTCATGGCCAGATTGTCATTCTGTGCAGAAAATGTGATCCCCCACTTTTTCTGTGACATCTCTGCTCTGCTGAAGCTGTCCTGCTCTGATACACATGTTAATGAGTTGGTGATATTTGTCATGGGAGGCATCATACTTGTCATTCCATTTGTGCTCATCATTGTGTCCTATGTCCGAATTGTATCCTCCATTCTCAAGGTCCCATCTGCTCGAGGCATCCGTAAAGCCTTTTCCACCTGCGGCTCCCACCTGTCTGTGGTGTCACTGTTCTATGGGACAGTCATTGGTCTGTACTTATGTCCATCAGCTAATAACTCTACTGTGAAGGAGACTGTCATGTCTTTGATGTACACAATGGTGACTCCCATGCTGAACCCCTTCATCTACAGCCTGAGGAACAAAGACATAAAAGATGCATTAGAAAAAATAATGTGCAAAAAGCAAATTCCCTCATTTCTATGATGGCAATACTTCAGATCTTCATATAATTTCTTGTAGAAAATGTTACTATTGTGCTGTTGTCACAGAATTTTTCCTCATCATGGATCCCTCTGTTTAAAGGTCCCACAACATAACTTTTCAACACACAAATTAGAAGTTTATATGAGGAGTTGAATTTTAGAAGTAAGTTTGGGGGATCTGAATATGCACATGCTACTTGTCCAGGTGGTCTTGAAAACACTAGCATAGAATTAAAGTCACATCTCTAATCCCCATGGTTTTCTATTTTAATTTACTCCATTTTATCATTTTGTCCAAATGTCTGTTTGACTGTGTGCTTATAAAACTGTACTTTATAATCTCACATCAATATTTAATAATATCCAAGTAACTCAGCTTGTCAGCCTTTTTCCAGTCTTACACATGCTCTTTCTATAATTTGTCATTAAATAATTGCATCACTTAATTCCCTAGACTATGTGTTCATCATTTGTGTTGTTTTCTAGCATAGATGTTTGTTGTCTGTTCTCAGTGATATCTATAAGTTTATAAAATTCTCAAAAATGAGTATTTTTTAAAAGGGGCAAAGATAAAGATAGAGGGTTCATGGGGCCTCACCAGTTTTTTTAACTATTAATTGTTCACAGACTCTGGGAATGGATAGCCACCGTCTGTAGTAGTGTATTTATAGCTGATCTCACCAGGGTCCAACAGATAGACTAGATAATCTCAATAGGTCACAAAACAAAATGAATAGTCATAAATGTGAAAAGCAATCTGTGGAGAGGAGAGATATGACAGAAATCGTAGGGAAGAGGTGAGAGTTGTGTACATGTGTAAGATTATCAGAAAATTATCTAAAAATAATTTATAGTAACCATTAAAGAGAGCCACAACTGCACACAATACAAAGATCAATTTATGTGAGGAGTCCTGCCTCGATGGCTACATCAACAGCATAGCTACTGCATTCTGTGTCCAGGTAATATCACAGGAGAAGGAATGGAAAGATTACAAAAATCAGAATACCAGGAAGTCTACTGTGTGACTGCCTTTCTTAGAAATGTCCACTTTAACAAGGCCTGAGCAATGACAATATCAATAGACATGCTAATACAGAAGTGAGCAAAAAATCTCACAGGGTCTCAACACCAGACGAAAAACTATAGGCAACTAATGATTACTAAGAAAAAGAGAGTTAAGTACTCCCAGGGATTAACCCCCTGATTGATTACCCAATACAAAGCAGTTAGCTTTGAAATCATATCTATCCAAATAACAAACATGAGCTCATCAAGTTGTGCTTATATAGTTTTGATTGATAGACAGACAGACAAGTATATAATAAGCAGATAGATAAGAGACAGACAGACAGAGAGACAGACAGACAGATAACAATAAAAAGAAAAAGAGGCTACTGCTTTGAGAGTGGATTGGAGGGAGGGAAAGGAAGGGGAAAGCGATGTATTTACTTTTTAATAAAATTTTAAAATTAAACAATTTAATACTAATGAAATAATGATAGGAGAGGGCCACCACCACCATACCATGCAGTAAGGATAGGCAGAGGATGCCCAAAGACATGCCCATTTTGTGGACCTCTCTGCAGCAGGAGCCACTACAATGTACAAATATGTGGTGGAGAGATGGGAGCAAAAGAAAATCTGAATGAATTGAGCACTATGAAGAGAGAAGGAACTGAATACTTGAGAGTGGAGAGAAATAGCCTGAGATGAATAGCATGCCCTGTCACCTGATGCCATAGTGAAGCTCCAGCCTGCACTGCCACTGAGGGCCATGTCTAGGTCTATAGCCACGTAGCAGCAGTAGGTCTGTATCAATGTTTGTGGTTCATATTACCAACAAAAGCCATTTTGAACATCCCTGATCTGTGTTGCCACCTGAATGGTGATGCTGAAACGTTATGCAGAGTTGAACCCACCCTCACTGCCTTCAGCATTCTGAAAAACTACTCCCACCCCTCAGTGGCCGCAGCACTCAGAAGAAAAGGCCCTGCAACGGGCCCTGCATCATGCCATCCAGTAGAACTGGGTCTGCTGGTAGAAGCACAATCTCTGAGCACATGGCTCTAGAGAGCTTGTCCTGTCATCCCATTGCCACAGGTGGTATAGGCTAAGGAATGATAACCTCCCTCACTCCTCACTACCTTCAACTGGAGAGCTGGCCCCAAGGTCCTGAGAGTAGGAGGGCTGGCTCTGCCCCTCACTGGCTGCAGAATTTATGAAAGAAAGGCCATGCACCTCACGTGGGTAGCACAGTAGAGCTGGCACTTCTGGCTTGGGCACCAGTGAGCTGGCCCCAAAAGCATGAGATCTGGAAAGCTGTTTCTGCCCTTTGCTGGTTGTGGCATTGCTTGTGCTAGCTGGAACAGTGATGGAAAACTCACCCTGATGGTGTGAAAGCAACAGAGTTTGTGGACTGACCACCTCAGCTACAAGACAGCTCAGATACAGAGCTTTGAGTTGGCCCACCCTAATATCGACCCCATCTTTGAACTGCGAGAGCTCATGAAGATGAAAGGGCTGGCCCTTCAGATCCAAGGCTGGAGAATCTCCATGATACAGGGCCAACAACAGGATATCCAAAAAGAGTAATCTATGTAGGATCCAGTATTGATAGTGTAGTAGAAGCCAGAGGCCTCAAACTAGACCAATAATTCATTCCAATGAACACTTGAAAGCAAAGGCATGTAAACAAAAGGGTATACTGTGTGACAAACTACAATTTCCACAGAATGGTGTTTGTTTTGTTTTAATTTCTTTTTTTTATTCTTTTGTGGAAAGAAGTTGCAGGGGCAGCGGGTAGATACAAAGGGATGAGGAGTGAGTAGGGTTGTGGTGTATAATGTGAAAGTCACAAATAATCAATAAAAAGTGATAATAAAATAGAATAATAATGTATACTATCCATTTGTATCTTTCTTGGGCATATTTCTAAAGAACTCTTTATCCTAACACAAAGATACTTGCTCTCCCATGTTTATTGTTATTCAATGTACAATAGCCAGGAAATGGAAACATCCTAGATGTCCATCAACTGATGAGTGAATAATAAAAATGTGGTACATTTACATAGTGGAATATTATTCAGCTGTTAAGGAAAAAAATCATGAAACTTGCAGATAAATGCATAAAGTTTGACACAACCATTCTGAGTGAGGTGACCCAAACTCAGAAAAACACCTTTTCAGCTAATTGTTCTTAATTTTGTGTTTCTTCTGCTGAGACTTGACTATCCATTCATTAGCCACTTGTCTATCAGATTATTTGGGGTTTGTGTTGTTTGGTTACTTTCAGTTATTTATATAGCCTAGATGGTGATATATGCATGATGTGTAATTGGAAAAAGTCCACCCATTCTGTAGACTATCTCTTTACTCCACAGATATTTTTTGTTGTGAAGAAGCTAATTTCATATATCACATTTGTCAATTCATCCAATTATCTCCTGCACTGTGGGAGTTCTTTTCAGATAGTCCCAGCCTGTGTTTAGTTATACCTTGAAGTGTTTTATTTAATTTCTTATAGCAGTTTCAAAGGTTAGGGTCAGATAGATTGATAGATAGATGATAGATGATAGATAGATAGATAGATAGATAGACAGATTATAGATAGATAGCTATAATGAAATAAAATTTTAAAATGTAAGATCTACAAATGAAAAAACATGCATTGTTTGTTTTATTGTATCTTGCTTTCTTCACTTGTTAAAATATTTATTTTTATTAATTTTGATAAAATATTTTGTGAAAATTTCATATATTAATAAAATTTTACATACTTTTAGTCTTTCTTCTCCCTTTCCAATTTTCCTACTTTATCTAATTCCCTCTCAAATTCATAACCTCCTCTATTTTGTATGTATATATTTATATACACAGACAGATATACCGATAGATATGGACAGACAGACAGATAGATGTATACATACTGCTGGGTCCATTTAGAAGTGCTCAAACATGCATATGTTTAAGGCAGACAACTTTGGATTGAATAATCAACTTATCAGGGGTTCATACCTGACAAAGAATGATCCTTCCTCTCTCAGCAGCCATTAGTTGCCTATAGCTTTTTATCTGAGGTGGGACCTTATGAGACCCATCCCCCCATTCATATTAGCTCATCAACTAGTGCTGTCATTTTGTTGGTCTTATTTAGGCAACATTGTTGAGATTTCATAAGTACATCATCTCTATCATACGTGGAAAACACTATCCTATAGCAGATGTCCTGGTCCTTTGACTCTTACCATCTTTCCACCCCCTTTTCTAAACTACTTTCTGATTCTGAGATACAGAAGTTGTGTTGTAGATTTATCTTTATGGTTTGAGTATGCTGTGGTCATGTTCTCCACATTTTGACAAGTTACGGATTTCTATAATATTCTCTGTCTGCTGCGTTTTTGAAGTTTCTTTGATAAGGTTCCTCAGCTACACTTATCTGTAAGTATAAGGACATGTATTTTTTTAAATGAAGTTAGAAATTATACTAGTTTAGGAAAGTGAAGGGATAAGTTCTCTAGGATCCATGATTTCATCTGCCATAGGTAGATGGTTAAGTTTTGCAGTACCAGGTATTAATTACTTCCTATTGAGCAGAACTTAAGTCCAATTAGATAGATGTTGGTTACTCCAGCCTTGTAACTTCATTGTTTCCAAGTTTCTCATTTTGAATTTTTTCACAATGTACATAATTTTTGAAGTTGTTAAGTGATATTTTATTTTCTAATTTTCTATTTAATTTAATGTTGGGGTGATGGTTTGTATAATGCTCAACCCAGGGAGGGGCACTATTAAAAGGTGTGACACTGTTAGAGTAGGTGTGGCCTTGTTATGGTAGGTGTATCACTGTAGGCATGGGCTTTAAGACCCTCATCCTAGCTGTCTTGAAGCTAGTATTCTGCTAGCAGCTCTCAGAGGAAGATGTAGAACTCTCAGCTCCTCCTGAACCATGCCTGCTAGGATGCTGCCATGTCCCCACCTTGATAATGAACTGAACCTCTGAACCTGTAAGCCAGCCCCAATTAAATGTTGTCCTTATAAGAGTTTCCTTGTTCATGGTGTCTGTTTGTAGCAGTAAAACCTTAACTAAGACAGATGGTATGCAGAAAAGCTATTTGATTTAGTGTCGTGATTTTTTTTCCATTGTTCTACTTTGTGGAAAGTGTGAGATCTAAGAGATTTGCGATAGAGACTTAAAATCCTGTAAATGTAGATATGTGATGGGATAATTTAGATAATTTAGAGCCATTAGTTGCCTATAGCTTTTTATCTGAGGTGGGACCTTATGAGACCCATCCCCCCATTCATATTAGCTCATCAACTAGTGCTGTCATTTTGTTGGTCTTATTTAGGCAACATTGTTGAGATTTCATAAGTACATCATCTCTATCATACGTGGAAAACACTATCCTATAGCAGATGTCCTGGTCCTTTGACTCTTACCATCTTTCCACCCCCTTTTCTAAACTACTTTCTGATTCTGAGATACAGAAGTTGTGTTGTAGATTTATCTTTATGGTTTGAGTATGCTGTGGTCATGTTCTCCACATTTTGACAAGTTACGGATTTCTATAATATTCTCTGTCTGCTGCGTTTTTGAAGTTTCTTTGATAAGGTTCCTCAGCTACACTTATCTGTAAGTATAAGGACATGTATTTTTTTAAATGAAGTTAGAAATTATACTAGTTTAGGAAAGTGAAGGGATAAGTTCTCTAGGATCCATGATTTCATCTGCCATAGGTAGATGGTTAAGTTTTGCAGTACCAGGTATTAATTACTTCCTATTGAGCAGAACTTAAGTCCAATTAGATAGATGTTGGTTACTCCAGCCTTGTAACTTCATTGTTTCCAAGTTTCTCATTTTGAATTTTTTCACAATGTACATAATTTTTGAAGTTGTTAAGTGATATTTTATTTTCTAATTTTCTATTTAATTTAATGTTGGGGTGATGGTTTGTATAATGCTCAACCCAGGGAGGGGCACTATTAAAAGGTGTGACACTGTTAGAGTAGGTGTGGCCTTGTTATGGTAGGTGTATCACTGTAGGCATGGGCTTTAAGACCCTCATCCTAGCTGTCTTGAAGCTAGTATTCTGCTAGCAGCTCTCAGAGGAAGATGTAGAACTCTCAGCTCCTCCTGAACCATGCCTGCTAGGATGCTGCCATGTCCCCACCTTGATAATGAACTGAACCTCTGAACCTGTAAGCCAGCCCCAATTAAATGTTGTCCTTATAAGAGTTTCCTTGTTCATGGTGTCTGTTTGTAGCAGTAAAACCTTAACTAAGACAGATGGTATGCAGAAAAGCTATTTGATTTAGTGTCGTGATTTTTTTTCCATTGTTCTACTTTGTGGAAAGTGTGAGATCTAAGAGATTTGCGATAGAGACTTAAAATCCTGTAAATGTAGATATGTGATGGGATAATTTAAGTCCTGTGGGATTGCTTTTCCAAAATTAGATTGCTGTGTCCAAAAATAAACATTACTATCATCTCTTTTTTTTTTTATTAACTTGAGTATTTCTTTTTTTTTCTTTTTTTTTCTTTTTTTTTCCTTTTTTTTTTTTATTAACTTGAGTATTTCTTATATACATTTCGAGTGTTATTCCCTTTCCCGATTTCCGGGCAAACATCCCCCTCCCCCCTCCCCTTCCTTATGGGTGTTCCCCTCCCAACCCTCCCCCCATTGCCGCCCTCCCCCCATAGACTAGTTCACTGGGGGTTCAGTCTTAGCAGGACCCAGGGCTTCCCCTTCCACTGGTGCTCTTACTAGGATATTCATTGCTACCTATGGGGTCAGAGTCCAGGGTCAGTCCATGTATAGTCTTTAGGTAGTGGCTTAGTCCCTGGAAGCTCTGGTTGCTTGGCATTGTTGTACTTTTGGGGTCTCGAGCCCCTTCAAGCTCTTCCAGTTCTTTCTCTGATTCCTTCAATAGGGGACCTATTCTCAGTTCAGTGGTTTGTTGCTGGCATTCGCCTCTATATTTGCTGTATTCTGGCTGTGTCTCTCAGGAGCGATCTACATCCGGCTCCAGTCGGTCTGCACTTCTTTGCTTCATCCATCTTGTCTAATTGGGTGGCTGTATATGTATGGGCCACATGTGGGGCAGGCTCTGAATGGGTGTTCCTTCAGTCTCTGTTTTAATCTTTGCCTCTCCCTTCCCTGCCAAGGGTATTCTTTTTCCTCATTTAAAGAAGGAGTGAAGCATTCACATTTTGATCATCCGTCTTGAGTTTCGTTTGTTCTAGGGATCTAGGGTAATTCAAGCATTTGGGCTAATAGCCACTTATCAATGAGTGCATACCATGTATGTCTTTCTGTGATTGGGTTAGCTCACTCAGGATGATATTTTCCAGTTCCAACCATTTGCCTACGAATTTCATAAACTCGTTGTTTTTGATAGCTGAGTAATATTCCATTGTGTAGATGTACCACATTTTCTGTATCCATTCCTCTGTTGAAGGGCATCTGGGTTCTTTCCATTTTCTGGCTATTATAAATAAGGCTGCGATGAACATAGTGGAGCACGTGTCTCTTTTATATGTTGAGGCATCTTTTGGGTATATGCCCAAGAGAGGTATAGCTGGATCCTCAGGCAGTTCAATGTCCAATTTTCTGAGGAACCTCCAGACTGATTTCCAGAATGGTTTTACCAGTCTGCAATCCCACCAACAATGGAGGAGTGTTCCTCTTTCTCCACATCCTCGCCAGCATCTGCTGTCACCTGAGTTTTTGATCTTAGCCAATCTCACTGGTGTGAGGTGAAATCTCAGGGTTGTTTTGATTTGCATTTCCCTTATGACTAAAGATGTTGAACATTTCTTTAGGTGTTTCTCAGCCATTCGGCATTCCTCAGCTGTGAATTCTTTGTTTAGCTCTGAACCCCATTTTTTAATAGGGTTATTTGTTTCCCTGCGGTCTAACTTCTTGAGTTCTTTGTATATTTTGGATATAAGGCCTCTATCTGTTGTAGGATTGGTAAAGATCTTTTCCCAATCTGTTGGTTGCCGTTTTGTCCTAACCACAGTGTCCTTTGCCTTACAGAAGCTTTGCAGTTTTATGAGATCCCATTTGTCGATTCTTGATCTTAGAGCATGAGCCATTGGTGTTTTGTTCAGGAAATTTTTTCCAGTGCCCATGTGTTCCAGATGCTTCCCTAGTTTTTCTTCTATTAGTTTGAGTGTGTCTGGTTTGATGTGGAGGTCCTTGATCCACTTGGACTTAAGCTTTGTACAGGGTGATAAGCATGGATCGATCTGCATTCTTCTACATGTTGACCTCCAGTTGAACCAGCACCATTTGCTGAAAATGCTATCTTTTTTCCATTGGATGGTTTTGGCTCCTTTGTCAAAAATCAAGTGACCATAGGCGTGTGGGTTCATTTCTGGGTCTTCAATTCTATTCCATTGGTCTATCTGTCTGTCTCTGTACCAATACCATGCAGTTTTTATCACTATTGCTCTGTAATACTGCTTGAGTTCAGGGATAGTGATTCCCCCTGAAGTCCTTTTATTGTTGAGGATAGCTTTAGCTATCCTGGGTTTTTTGTTATTCCAGATGAATTTGCAAATTGTTCTGTCTAACTCTTTGAAGAATTGGATTGGTATTTTGATGGGGATTGCATTGAATCTGTAGATTGCTTTTGGTAAAATGGCCATTTTTACTATATTAATCCTGCCAATCCATGAGCATGGGAGATCTTTCCATCTTCTGAGGTCTTCTTCAATTTCTTTCCTCAGTGTCTTGAAGTTCTTATTGTACAGATCTTTTACTTGCTTGGTTAAAGTCACACCGAGGTACTTTATATTATTTGGGTCTATTATGAAGGGTGTCGTTTCCCTAATTTCTTTCTCGGCTTGTTTCTCTTTTGTATAGAGGAAGGCAACTGATTTATTTGAGTTAATTTTATACCCAGCCACTTTGCTGAAGTTGTTTATCAGCTTTAGTAGTTCTCTGGTGGAACTTTTGGGATCACTTAAATATACTATCATGTCATCTGCAAATAGTGATAATTTGACCTCTTCTTTTCCGATCTGTATCCCCTTGATCTCCTTTTCTTGTCTGATTGCTCTGGCTAGAACTTCAAGAACTATATTGAATAAGTAGTGAGAGAGTGGGCAGCCTTGTCTAGTCCCTGATTTTAGTGGGATTGCTTCAAGTTTCTCTCCATTTAGTTTAATGTTAGCAACTGGTTTGCTGTATATGGCTTTTACTATGTTTAGGTATGGGCCTTGAATTCCTATTCTTTCCAGGACTTTTATCATGAAGGGGTGTTGAATTTTGTCAAATGCTTTCTCAGCATCTAATGAAATGATCATGTGGTTCTGTTCTTTCAGTTTGTTTATATGATGGATCACGTTGATGGTTTTCCGTATATTAAACCATCCCTGCATGCCTGGGATGAAGCCTACTTGATCATGGTGGATGATTGTTTTGATGTGCTCTTGAATTCGGTTTGCCAGAATTTTATTGAGTATTTTTGCGTCGATATTCATAAGGGAAATTGGTCTGAAGTTCTCTTTCTTTGTTGTGTCTTTGTGTGGTTTAGGTATAAGAGTAATTGTGGCTTCGTAGAAGGAATTCGGTAGGGCTCCATCTGTTTCAATTTTGTGGAATAGTTTGGATAATATTGGTATGAGGTCTTCTATGAAGGTTTGATAGAATTCTGCACTAAACCCGTCTGGACCTGGGCTCTTTTTGGTTGGGAGACCTTTAATGACTGCTTCTATTTCCTTAGGAGTTATGGGGTTGTTTAACTGGTTTATCTGTTCCTGATTTAACCTCGATACCTGGTATCTGTCTAGGAAATTGTCCATTTCCTGAAGATTTTCAAATTTTGTTGAATATAGGTTTTTATAGTAAGATCTGATGATTTTTTGAATTTCCTCTGAATCTGTAGTTATGTCTCCCTTTTCATTTCTGATTTTGTTAATTTGGAAACACTCTCTGTGTCCTCTCGTTAGTCTGGCTAAGGGTTTATCTATCTTGTTGATTTTCTCAAAGAACCAACTTTTGGTTCTGTTGATTCTTTCTATGGTCCTTTTTGTTTCTACTTGGTTGATTTCAGCTCTGAGTTTGATTATTTCCTGCCTTCTACTCCTCCTGGGTGTATTTGCTTCTTTTTGTTCTAGAGCTTTTAGGTGTGCTGTCAAGCTGCTGACACATGCTCTTTCCTGTTTCTTTCTGCAGGCACTGAGCGCTATGAGTTTTCCTCTTAGCACAGCTTTCATTGTGTCCCATAAGTTTGAGTATGTTGTATCTTCATTTTCATTAAATTCTAAAAAGTTTTTAATTTCTTTCTTTATTTCTTCCTTGACCAGGTTATCATTGAGTAGAGCATTGTTTAATTTCCACGTATATGTGGGCATTCTTCCCTTATTGTTATTGAAGACCAGTTTTAGGCCGTGGTGGTCCGATAGCACGCATGGGATTATTTCTATCTTTCTGTACCTGTTGAGGCCCGTTTTTTGACCAATTATATGGTCAATTTTGGAGAAAGTACCATGAGGAGCTGAGAAGAAGGTATATCCTTTTGCCTTAGGATAGAATGTTCTATAAATATCCGTTAAGTCCATTTGGCTCATGACTTCTCTTAGTCTGTCGACATCACTGTTTAATTTCTGTTTCCATGATCTGTCCATTGATGAGAGTGGGGTGTTGAAATCTCCCACTATTATTGTGTGAGGTGCAATGTGTGTTTTGAGCTTTAGTAAGGTTTCTTTTACGTATTTAGGTGCCCTTGTATTTGGGGCATAGATATTTAGGATTGAGAGTTCATCTTGGTTGATTTTTCCTTTGATGAATATGAAGTGTCCTTCCTTATCTTTTTTGATGACTTTTAGTTGGAAATTGATTTTGTTTGATATTAGAATGGCTACTCCAGCTTGCTTCTTCTGACCATTTGCTTGGAAAGTTGTTTTCCAGCCTTTCACTCTGAGGTAGTGTCTGTCTTTGTGTCTGAGGTGTGTTTCCTGTAGGCAGCAGAATGCAGGGTCCTCGTTGCGTATCCAGTTTGTTAATCTATGTCTTTTTATTGGGGAGTTGAGGCCATTGATATTGAGAGATATTAAGGAATAGTGATTATTGCTTCCCGTTATATTCATATTTAGATGTGAGGTTATGTTTGTGTGCTTTCATTCTCTTTGTTTTGTTGCCAAGACGATTAGTTTCTTGCTTCTTCTAGGGTATAGCTTGCCTCCTTATGTTGGGCTTTACCATTTATTATCCTTTGTAGTGCTGGATTTGTAGAAAGATATTGTGTAAATTTGGTTTTGTCATGGAATATCTTGGTTTCTCCATCAATGTTAATTGAGAGTTTTGCTGGATACAGTAACCTGGGCTGGCATTTGTGTTCTCTTAGGGTCTGTATGACATCAGTCCAGGATCTTCTGGCCTTCATAGTTTCTGGCGAGAAGTCTGGTGTGATTCTGATAGGTCTCCCTTTATATGTTACTTGACCTTTTTCCCTTACTGCTTTTAATATTCTTTCTTTATTTTGTGCGTTTGGTGTTTTGACAATTATGTGACGGGAGGTGTTTCTTTTCTGGTCCAATCTATTTGGAGTTCTGTAGGCTTCCTGTATGTCTATGGGTATCTCTTTTTTTAGGTTAGGGAAGTTTTCTTCTATGATTTTGTTGAAGATATTTACTGGTCCTTTGCGCTGGGAGTCTTCACTCTCTTCTATACCTATTATCCTTAGGTTTGATCTTCTCATTGAGTCCTGGATTTCCTGTATGTTTTGGGCCAGTAGCTTTTTCCGCTTTACATTATCTTTGACAGTTGAGTCAATGATTTCTATGGAATCTTCTGCTCCTGAGATTCTCTCTTCCATCTCTTGTATTCTGTTGGTGAAGCTTGTATCTACAGCTCCTTGTCTCTTCTTTTGGTTTTCTATATCCAGGGTTGTTTCCATGTGTTCTTTCTTGATTGCTTCTATTTCCATTTTTAATTCCTTCAACTGTTTGATTGTGTTTTCCTGGAATTCTTTCAGGGATTTTTGCGATTCCTCTCTGTAGGCTTTTACTTGTTTATTAATGTTTTCCTGTGCTTCCCTAAGTGTGTTCAGGTCTTTCCTGAAGTCCTCCACCATCATGATCAAATATGATTTTGAAACTAGATCTTGCTTTTCTGGTGTGTTTGGATATTCCATGTTTGTTTTGGTGGGAGAATTGGGCTCCGATGATGGCATGTAGTCTTGGTTTCTGTTGCTTGGGTTCCTGCGCTTGCCTCTCGCCATCAGATTATCTCTAGTGTTACTTTGTTCTGCTATTTCTGACAGTGGCTAGACTGTCCTATAAGCCTGTGTGTCAGGAGTGCTGTAGACCTGTTTTCCTCTCTTTCAGTCAGTTATGGGGACAGAGTGTTCTGCTTTCGGGCGTGTAGTTTTTCCTCTCTACAGGTCTTCAGCTGTTCCTGTGGGCCTGTGTCTTGAGTTCACCAGGCAGCTTTCTTGCAGCAGAAAATTTGGTCTTACCTGTGGTCCCGAGGCTCAGGTTTGCTCGTGGGGTTCTGTCCAGGGGCTCTCTGCAGCGGCAGCAACCAGGAAGACCTGTGCCGCCCCTTCCGGGAGCTTCAGTGCACCAGGGTTCCAGATGGTCTTTGGCTTTTTCCTCTGGCGTCCGAGATGTGTGTGCAGGGAGCAGTCTCTTCTGGTTTCCCAGGCCTGTCTGCCTCTCTGAAGGTTTAGCTCTCCCTCCCACGGGATTTGGGTGCAGAGAACTGTTTATCCGGTCTGTTTCCTTCAGGGTCCGGCGGTGTCTGTGGCAGGGGTCCTGCCGCTCCTGGGCCCTCCCCCACGGGAGCCCAGAGGCCTTATACAGTTTCCTCTTGGGCCAGGGATGTGGGCAGGGGTGAGCAGAGTTGGTGGTCTCTTCCGCTCTGCAGCCTCAGGAGTGCCCACCTGACCAGGCGGTTGGGTCTCTCTCTCACCGGGTCTGGGAGCAGAGAGCTGCTGCGGGCCGGGATCCGCGGGTGCTGCTGGCCGGGATCCGCGGGTCTCTTATATACATTTCGAGTGTTATTCCCTTTCCCGGTTTCCGGGCAAACATGCCGCTCCCCCCTCCCCTTCCTTATGGGTGTTCCCCTCCCAACCCTCCCCTCATTGCCGCCCTCCCCCCATAGTCTAGTTCACTGGGGGTTCAGTCTTAGGAGGACCCAGGGCTTCCCCTTCCACTGGTGCTCTTACTAGGATATTCATTGCTACCTATGGGGTCAGAGTCCACGGTCAGTCCATGTATAGTCTTTAGGTAGTGGCTTAGTCACTGGAAGCTCTGGTTGCTTGGCATTGTTGTACTTTTGGGGTCTCGAGCCCCTTCAAGCTCTTCCAGTTCTTTCTCTGATTCCTTCAATAGGGGACCTATTCTCAGTTCAGTGGTTTGCTGCTGGCATTCGCCTCTGTATTTGCTGTATTCTGGCTGTGTCTCTCAGGAGCGATCTACATCCGGCTCCTGTCGGTCTGCACTTCTTTGCTTCATCCATCTTGTCTAATTGGGTGGCTGTATATGTATGGGCCACATGTGGGGCAGGCTCTGAATGGGTGTTCCTTCAGTCTCTGTTTTAATCTTTGCCTCTCCCTTCCCTGCCAAGGGTATTCTTTTTCCTCATTTAAAGAAGGAGTGAAGCATTCACATTTTGATCATCCGTCTTGAGTTTCGTTTGTTCTAGGGATCAAGGGTAATTCAAGCATTAGGGCTAATAGCCACTTATCAATGAGTGCATACCATGTATGTCTTTCTGTGATTGGGTTAGCTCACTCAGGATGATATTTTCCAGTTCCAACCATTTGCCTACGAATTTCATAAACTCGTTGTTTTTGATAGCTGAGTAATATTCCATTGTGTAGATGTACCACATTTTCTGTATCCATTCCTCTGTTGAAGGGCATCTGGGTTCTTTCCATTTTCTGGCTATTATAAATAAGGCTGCGATGAACATAGTGGAGCACGTGTCTCTTTTATATGTTGAGGCATCTTTTGGGTATATGCCCAAGAGAGGTATAGCTGGATCCTCAGGCAGTTCAATGTCCAATTTTCTGAGGAACCTCCAGACTGATTTCCAGAATGGTTTTACCAATCTGTAATCCCACCAACAATGGAGGAGTGTTCCTCTTTCTCCACATCCTCGCCAGCATCTGCTGTCACCTGAGTTTTTGATCTTAGCCTTTCTCACTGGTGTGAGGTGAAATCTCAGGGTTGTTTTGATTTGCATTTCCCTTATGACTAAAGATGTTGAACATCTCTTTAGGTGTTTCTCGCCATTCGGCATTCCTCAGCTGTGAATTCTTTGTTTAGCTCTGAACCCCATTTTTTAATAGGGTTATTTGTTTCCCTGCGGTCTAACTTCTTGAGTTCTTTGTATATTTTGGAAATAAGGCCTCTATCTGTTGTAGGATTGGTAAAGATCTTTTCCCAATCTGTTGGTTGCCGTTTTGTCCTAACCACAGTGTCCTTTGCCTTACAGAAGCTTTGCAGTTTTATGAGATCCCATTTGTCGATTCTTGATCTTAGAGCATAAGCCATAGGTGTTTTGTTCAGGAAATTTTTTCCAGTGCCCATGTGTTCCAGATGCTTCCCTAGTTTTTCTTCTATTAGTTTGAGTGTGTCTGGTTTGATGTGGAGGTCCTTGATCCACTTGGACTTAAGCTTTGTACAGGGTGATAAGCATGGATCGATCTGCATTCTTCTACATGTTGACCTCCAGTTGAACCAGCACCATTTGCTGAAAATGCTATCTTTTTTCCATTGGATGGTTTTGGCTCCTTTGTCAAAAATCAAGTGACCATAGGTGTGTGGGTTCATTTCTGGGTCTTCAATTCTATTCCATTGGTCTATCTGTCTGTCTCTGTACTAATACCATGCAGTTTTTATCACTATTGCTCTGTAATACTGCTTGAGTTCAGGGATAGTGATTCCCCCTGAAGTCCTTTTATTTTTGAGGATAGCTTTAGCTATCCTGGGTTTTTTGTTATTCCAGATGAATTTGCAAATTGTTTTGTCTAACTCTTCGAAGAATTGGATTGGTATTTTGATGGGGATTGCATTGAATCTGTACATTGCTTTTGGTAAAATGGCCATTTTTACTATATTAATCCTGCCAATCCATGAGCATGGGAGATCTTTCCATCTTTGGAGGTCTTCTTCAATTTCTTTCCTCAGTGTCTTGAAGTTCTTATTGAACAGATCTTTTACTTGCTTGGTTAAAGTCACACCGAGGTACTTTATATTATTTGGGTCTATTATGAAGGGTGTCGTTTCCCTAATTTCTTTCTCGGCTTGTTTCTCTTTTGTATAGAGGAAGGCAACTGATTTATTTGAGTTAATTTTATACCCAGCCACTTTGCTGAAGTTGTTTATCAGCTTTAGTAGTTCTCTGGTGGAACTTTTGGGATCACTTAAATATACTATCATGTCATCTGCAAATAGTGATAATTTGACCTCTTCTTTTCCGATCTGTATCCCCTTGATCTCCTTTTCTTGTCTGATTGCTCTGGCTAGAACTTCAAGAACTATATTGAATAAGTAGTGAGAGAGTGGGCAGCCTTGTCTAGTCCCTGATTTTAGTGGGATTGCTTCAAGTTTCTCTCCATTTAGTTTAATGTTAGCAACTGGTTTGCTGTATATGGCTTTTACTATGTTTAGGTATGGGCCTTGAATTCCTATTCTTTCCAGGACTTTTATCATGAAGGGGTGTTGAATTTTGTCAAATGCTTTCTCAGCATCTAATGAAATGATCATGTGGTTCTGTTCTTTCAGTTTGTTTATATAATGGATCACGTTGATGGTTTTCCGTATATTAAACCATCCCTGCATGCCTGGGATGAAGCCTACTTGATCATGGTGGATGATTGTTTTGATGTGCTCTTGAATTCGGTTTGCCAGAATTTTATTGAGTATTTTTGCGTCGATATTCATAAGGGAAATTGGTCTGAAGTTCTCTTTCTTTGTTGTGTCTTTGTGTGGTTTAGGTATAAGAGTAATTGTGGTTTCATAGAAGGAATTCGGTAGGGCTCCATCTGTTTCAATTTTGTGGAATAGTTTGGATAATATTGGTATGAGGTCTTCTATGAAGGTTTGATAGAATTCTGCACTAAACCCGTCTGGACCTGGGCTCTTTTTGGTTGGGAGACCTTTAATGACTGCTTCTATTTCCTTAGGAGTTATGGGGTTGTTTAACTGGTTTATCTGTTCCTGATTTAACTTCGATACCGGTATCTGTCTAGGAAATTGTCCATTTCCTGAAGATTTTCAAATTTTGTTGAATATAGGTTTTTATAGTAAGATCTGATGATTTTTTGAATTTCCTCTGAATCTGTAGTTATGTCTCCCTTTTCATTTCTGATTTTGTTAATTTGGAAACACTCTCTGTGTCGTCTCGTTAGTCTGGCTAAGGGTTTATCTATCTTGTTGATTTTCTCAAAGAACCAACTTTTGGTTCTGTTGATTCTTTCTATGGTCCTTTTTGTTTCTACTTGGTTGATTTCAGCTCTGAGTTTGATTATTTCCTGCCTTCTACTCCTCCTGGGTGTATTTGCTTCTTTTTGTTCTAGAGCTTTTAGGTGTGCTGTCAAGCTGCTGACATATGCTCTTTCCTGTTTCTTTCTGCAGGCACTGAGCGCTATGAGTTTTCCTCTTAGCACAGCTTTCATTGTGTCCCATAAGTTTGAGTATGTTGTATCTTCATTTTCATTAAATTCTAAAAAGTTTTTAATTTCTTTCTTTATTTCTTCCTTGACCAGGTTATCATTGAGTAGAGCATTGTTCAATTTCCACGTATATGTGGGCATTCTTCCCTTATTGTTATTGAAGACCAGTTTTAGGCCGTGGTGGTCCGATAGCACGCATGGGATTATTTCTATCTTTCTGTACCTGTTGAGGCCCGTTTTTTGACCAATTATATGGTCAATTTTGGAGAAAGTACCATGAGGAGCTGAGAAGAAGGTATATCCTTTTGCTTTAGGATAGAATGTTCTATAAATATCCGTTAAGTCCATTTGGCTCATGACTTCTCTAAGTCTGTCGACATCACTGTTTAATTTCTGTTTCCATGATCTGTCCATTGATGAGAGTGGGGTGTTGAAATCTCCCACTATTATTGTGTGAGGTGCAATGTGTGTTTTGAGCTTTAGTAAGGTTTCTTTTACGTATGTAGGTGCCCTTGTATTTGGGGCATAGATATTTAGGATTGAGAGTTCATCTTGGTGGATTTTTCCTTTGATGAATATGAAGTGTCCTTCCTTATCTTTTTTGATGACTTTTAGTTGGAAATTGATTTTATTTGATATTAGAATGGCTACTCCAGCTTGCTTCTTCTGACCATTTGCTTGGAAAGTTGTTTTCCAGCCTTTCACTCTGAGGTAGTGTCTGTCTTTGTGTCTGAGGTGTGTTTCCTGTAGGCAGCAGAATGCAGGGTCCTCATTGCGTATCCAGTTTGTTATTCTATGTCTTTTTATTGGGGAGTTGAGGCCATTGATATTGAGAGATATTAAGGAATAGTGATTATTGCTTCCCGTTATATTCATATTTGGATGTGAGGTTATGTTTGTGTGCTTTCATTCTCTTTGTTTTGTTGCCAAGACGATTAGTTTCTTGCTTCTTCTAGGGTATAGCTTGCCTCCTTATGTTGGGCTTTACCATTTATTATCCTTTGTAGTGCTGGATTTGTAGAAAGATATTGTGTATATTTGGTTTTGTCATGGAATATCTTGGTTTCTCCATCAATGTTAATTGAGAGTTTTGCTGGATACAGTAACCTGGGCTGGCATTTGTGTTCTCTTAGGGTCTGTATGACCTCAGTCCAGGATCTTCTGGCCTTCATAGTTTCTGGCGAGAAGTCTGGTGTGATTCTGATAGGTCTCCCTTTATATGTTACTTGACCTTTTTCCCTTACTGCTTTTAATATTCTTTCTTTATTTTGTGCGTTTGGTGTTTTGACAATTATGTGACGGGAGGTGTTTCTTTTCTGGTCCAATCTATTTGGAGTTCTGTAGGCTTCTTGTATGTCTATGGGTATCTCGTTTTTTAGGTTAGGGAAGTTTTCTTCTATGATTTTTTGAAGATATTTACTGGTCCTATAGAGGGAGTCTTCACTCTCTTCTATACCTATTATCCTTAGGTTTGATCTTCTCATTGAATCCTGGATTTCCTGTATGTTTTGGACCAGTAGCTTTTTCCGCTTTACATTATCTTTGACAGTTGAGTCAATGATTTCTATGGAATCTTCTGCTCCTGAGATTCTCTCTTCCATCTCTTGTATTCTGTTGGTGAAGCTTGTATCTACAGCTCCTTGTCTCTTCTTTTGGTTTTCTATATCCAGGGTTGTTTCTATGTGTTCTTTCTTGATTGCTTCTATTTCCATTTTTAATTCCTTCAACTGTTTGATTGTGTTTTCCTGGAATTCTTTCAGGGATTTTTGTGTCTCCTCTCTATGGGATTCTACTTGTTTATTTATGTTTTCCTGGAATTCTTTCAGGGATTTTTGCGACTCTTTCAGGCATTTTTGCGATTCCTCTCTGTAGGCTTCTACTTGTTCTCTAAGGGAGTTCTTCACGTCTTTCTTGAAGTCCTCCAGCATCATGATTAAAAATGATTTTGAAACTAGATCTTGCTTTTCTGGTGTGTTTGGATATTCCATGTTTGTTTTGATGGGAGAATTGGGCTCCGATGGTGCCATGTAGTCTTGGTTTCTGTTGCTTGGGTTCCTGCGCTTGCCTCTCGCCATCAGATTATCTCTAGTGTTACTTTGTTCTGCTATTTCTGACAGTGGCTAGACTGTCCTGTAAGCCTGTGTGTCAGGAGTGCTGTAGACCTGTTTTCCTCTCTTTCAGTCAGTTATGGGGACAGAGTGTTCTGCTTTCGGGCGTGTAGTTTTTCCTCTCTACAGGTCTTCAGCTGTTCCTGTGGGCCTGTGTCTTGAGTTCACCAGGCAGCTTTCTTGCAGCAGAAAAGTTGGTCTTACCTGTGGTCCCGAGGCTCAAGTTCGCTCGTGGGGTGCTGCCCACGGGCTCTCTGCAGCGGCAGCAACCAGGAAGACCTGTGCCGCCCCTTCCGGGAGCTTCAGTGCACCAGGGTTCCAGATGGTCTTTGGCTTTTTCCTCTGGCGTCCGAGATGTGTGTGCAGGGAGCAGTCTCTTCTGGTTTCCCAGGCTTGTCTGCCTCTCTGAAGGTTCAGCTCTCCCTCCCACGGGATTTGGGTGCAGAGAACTCTTTATCTGGTCAGGTTCCGGCGGTGTCTCAGGCAGGTGTCCTGGCGCTCCTGGGCCCTCCTCCACCATCTCTTCTATTTTTAAAGATTTATTTATTTATTTTATGTATGTGAGTACACTGTAGCTGCCCTCAGACACAGCAGAAGAGGGCATCAGACCTCATATCAGATAGTTGTGAGTCACCATGTGGTTGCTGGGAATTGAACTCAGGACCTCTGGAAGGGCAGTCAGTGCTCTTAACCACTGAGCCATCTCTCCAGCCCCATTACTATCACCTCTAACAAATACAAATGCAATGAGAAACAATTTCGAATCCCTCAGTTGAAAGTCTGCAGTGTGTCACTTCGTAAAGAAGTTCATTAAGCTGATGACTTCCATATACATTGGACTGGTCCAGGAGTAAGAAACTATAAGTAATCTATGGCTTCAGGATCATAGACAAGGTCATAAGATGTGGCATTAGGGCATAAGGTGAAGCCTCTAAAGAATGGTAGGGGGAGATGGTGGTGTAATGTTACTGATGTTTTCCTAAAGAGATAAGAATAAAACATGAGTAACCAAATGAGGTGGGAATATGGGTTTTTCATTTATATATTAATTAGAATAAGAATTAAACATGGTCTGGACAAGTTCAGTTTTCATCTTATTTCTATGTTTAACATTTTGGAAGAGGAAGTTGGTCACAGAAGTCTGATTCACCCTAGCAACATGACTATTCCTCATAAAGGCCTGGGAACATTTCCAAACTGTATGTCTTCAAAAGCCACTGTGACTTCTTGAATGAATGCTGGTCTCTGATGTATTTTCTATCCATGAGTGTTGTCTCTGATTGCTCTAGGAATTTTGCAAACTTCTTTTCTCTGGGCCCCTTCTCCATTCCACAAAGAGTCAGATTTAGCTACATGAAAAAGTAAAAGGGTAAGAATCCATTCATTAGCTTCTTTCAAACTCTACCCTCCCCTAAGTACAGTAATGCTATTGGTGGTGATAATCAGTCACCGCTGTAAGACAATGAGAAAACTGGTCCTACAGAGGTTCCTGGTAATTACTGCGTTTAATGAGGTACTGGACTCCTTTGGGATGCGGAGCCTCTTAGGCACAGGGATGAGTAGAAGAGGGTATGAGAGAAACAGAGGAGCATACTTAAGGGATGGTTGTAGGATGTGTTTTGACCTGTGTCTACAGTGACTAAAGAAGAGCAGTAACTTTTACCCTTGCACTCCGAGTAAAGTGATCTGTCTCCTTAAGGTCTTCCAGGCTGAGAGTATTGGTTTTATGTTACACTGGACACATTTTCAGGTATCATAAAATTATTCATTGCTATTTCTTCCCCATGAAGACTTTGCTATTATCGAAGGATTTTGTTTCATGGACACCATATATAGTGAGCACCAATTATAACTAATAATGACAGACTTCTTTACAATTACTTCTTATGCAATGTTCTCAAAGATCATATGATTGCAACAAAATTGTTTGTCTGGGTTTTCGAGGATGGGACTCACTTTGTTGCCTAAGGGTACTTTGAATCCAAAGTGATCTTATGCCTTCAGCTACTGTGATCCTCAGCCGGAATTACAGTTGTATAATTCTGCGCCCAGCCTGCAGGTTCTTAAGTCAAATTTAATATACTTTCTGTGGTCCTTAATTCTTCTTTAATATGCCTACACCTATGAAGATTTAGTAAACTATAGACAAGTTGAAAGATCCAAGATCATAATTTATCTGACAAAGCTAAACCTTTATGCTTAGTAGTAATAGATGCAATTGTTCTTTAATATAATCCACTGACCATGCTACTGGCATCATCTGTGTGTGCATTTGTCATGTAGAATCTGAACTACAGAGGCATAATCTGGTCTCTGTGCAATTTCAGACAAGAGATTTGAGATTTATAAAAATATCTGAATGGGTCAGAAGTGCAGTGTCCTATAGTATTGGTGAGTAAAAATTATTTCCTTACACTTTAATTCAGAGAGTGACATTGAAGTTGATGTGGGAAAACAAATAGGATTAATTTATTTTATATATCATTGTAAATATTAAAAAAAACATGTACTTGTCTCAAAATCTCCGGTGGTCTTCCTTTCATGTTTATGCTATTGTTTGAAGGGCTTCCTGCATACTTAATATTAGAAACACTTCATGAGAAATTCTTGTGTGCTTTCCAGATCAAACTTGTATATTTGACAGCTGAAACAGATAGGAACTCATTAGAGGTCATCAGTAGAGATGAGTCCAGGTGAGGTCTCTGGTTTCTGATTACATCATCCTATATAAGATATGGGTCCCAGTCATTCACAGAGCAAAAAGAACTTCAGAAACTGTGTGATTTTCCTACATATATCTTCATTTGATAACACTCAGATATACAAACAGTGAACATCATAAACATTATAAACAGAATGAAGCATTTGATTTTGTCTCATATAGTCTCTTTATCTCTTTGTCTCCCACTGTCTCTCCCTCTTTCTTTCCCTCTCTTCCTCAGTCCTTCTCTTCCTCTCTAATTTTCATTTGCTTTTTGGGGGCAATGTTTCTCTTTCTCTGCTTGATGCTAGCTGTCAAATGCTATACTTGGGACATGCTAGGCAAGTGCCATACCATCGAGCTACATTTCCAGCCCTCCCACATCTCGTAAGAATCCTCCTCTGCTCCCTTTGTCAGAAAAGAGACATCTTGAGTATTATTCAAAAAGGTTTCCCAGAAGAAATATAATAGTGGGGGGTGTTCTTGATTGGATCAATTCAGTATCTTTAGGGCCAGTCAGCAGAGTGGAGTCCCTGAAAATATGAGAGGATGAAGTTTATAGTCCAGTCTGGAGGCAAAATTCTTCAAGAGAGTGCACTTTCTTCTGATATCCTTCAATATGAGTCTCATTACAGCATGAACAGTAATCTTCTTTATTCAAATATGCTGACTAAATTATTGACAATGTTGAAATGAAACTTTAGAGAAACATTAAAATTTACATATCTCAAAATCAGTATTTTTAAGTATCTAATGAGCTAGACAACATTGGATAGTTGTAGAAGAGAAGGCCCCAGATATTTTGAAACAAATACATCCTTCGTTTTATATTTTCAATAATTTATAAAAATAATCATCACATTCATTTCCCTACATTAATCTCAATGACATTCAAATCTGAAGCATAAAAATGTTCTTCTTAGTAACCAACATTACAGAAAAATCATACATCTGACCTACCCGTATAATTTTTGTGCATATACAATTTTTGTCTGAAATTCATTACAGAATTTCAGGTTTTTCACACTAAATTGTTATGTAGTAAGTTTATATACTCAAAATATTTTAAAAGTGTATCTATTCTATTTGAAATAAAAATTTTATGTCTTTAACATTAGATGAAACATTAAATCATTAACATTAAGTGAACATTGAATCATGAAGGATACACTGGGTGAAGAAATCACAGACTACAGAGAATGATAGTAATGAGAACTGGCAAGTTTTGAAAACTGTGGATAAAATACTGTGACTTCCAACAAAGGCTTTGTTGCACAGTAAAATAAAACGGTGAGGCTGTGTACATGCTAAAATGTATGCCTTTTTCTTAAGAGCAATGATAATCCCCCGAAGCAATAATCAGGAAAAATTCAAATTATCATCTCAGAACACAACTGTATGGATAAAACATGTTGAAAAGGGGTTTGCCAACACAGACATTGACATAAAGGAAATATCTGCCTTGATATTCCAGGAGACAGAAGATGCCACATTACTCTGTGAATATGGCCTTTTGGTAAGATGCGAAGGAACAGCAAGTGAACACACAGGAAAACCTATCAGATGTCCTAGACTGAAGGTACAACAAACAAGTGAATTCAATAAAATTCATGTTTCTGATGTTATTTGGAATTCCTTTTGCTCAACTATAAAAGCAGTGGGGATAGGAGGTCTTGATTGAGCTAAGCGACACCATTAAGATGTATTTGAAATCTCTTGAACTTCAGAAAAGATAATTAGTTATCAATGCAAAGCAGAATCTACAGGCGAAAGACTATTGGCAATGAGCTTATACATAGAATTTTGAGAGTATGTGGCTCAGAAAACATCTCTCAGACCATGGCCATGTGAGATACTAATAGAAGAAAAAGTTAACTACTGTTGTTTAATATTCATAAAATAATAGTGAAAAATCGGGACAGGTAAGAGGAAAAAAATGTTGAACTGTATCTCAGAAACAAATATACAAAATGTTTATGGGGTAATGAGCACTGCAGCATAATAGAAAAATGAAATATTCAATCATCAGTATTATAGAATCAACAAACATTTGGAATATATATGCAATTACTGTGATGATTGAGGAATTAATATTTTTGACCGCATAACAGATGATTAACAAGAACACATGATCACGTTTACTTTAAAAGCTGATATATTTTCTCTTAAAGGTACCATAGACACCATGACAGAAAGGAACCAAACCGTCATCTCCCAGTTCCTTCTCCTGGGCCTGCCCATGCCCCCAGAGCACCAGCATGTGTTCTACGCCCTGTTCCTGGCCATGTACCTCACCACCATCCTGGGGAACCTCATTATCATCATCCTCATTCTATTGGACTCCCATCTCCACACACCCATGTACTTGTTTCTCAGCAACTTGTCCTTCTCTGACCTCTGCTTTTCCTCTGTCACAATGCCAAAGTTGCTGCAGAATATGCAGAGCCAGGTACCATCCATCCCCTATTCAGGATGCCTGGCACAAATATACTTCTTTCTGTTTTTTGGAGACCTCGGGAACTTCCTGCTTGTGGCCATGGCCTATGACCGCTATGTGGCCATCTGCTTCCCCCTTCATTACATGAGCATCATGAGCCCCAAGCTCTGTGTGAGTCTGGTGGTGCTGTCCTGGGTGCTGACTACCTTCCATGCCATGCTGCATACCTTGCTCATGGCCAGATTGTCATTCTGTGCGGACAATGTGATCCCCCACTTTTTCTGTGACATGTCTGCTCTGCTGAAGCTGGCCTGCTCTGACACACGTGTTAATGAGGTTGTGATATTTATTGTGGTCATCCTCTTTCTTGTCCTTCCATTTGCCCTCATTATCATGTCCTATGTAAGAATTGTGTCTTCCATTCTCAAGGTCCCTTCTTCTCAAGGTATCTACAAAGCCTTTTCCACATGTGGATCTCACCTGTCTGTAGTGTCACTGTTCTATGGGACAGTCATTGGTCTCTATTTATGTCCTTCCAGTAACAATTCTACTGTGAAGGAGACTGTCATGTCTTTGATGTACACAGTGGTGACTCCCATGCTGAACCCCTTTATCTACAGCCTGAGGAATAGAGATATAAAGGGAGCAATGGAAAGAATCTTTTGCAAAAGAAAAATTCAACTAAACCTATAATGATAAAAATTGAAATTTTAACATAATTTCATTCTATAAACATATTAATGTGAATATTTTGTAGAATTTTTCACCATGAAAGCCCACAAGCTATACTAATGGTCCACTATATTAAGAAGTTAAGTAGTTTAACAAGGAGACTGGGTCTAAGGGACCTGATCTACCTTTCTCTTTGTCTTGCCTGTCTTTGTTCCTGGAAAATTATAGTGTAGATGTATTACAATGCTAGACTCTTGCTCCTTCTGATATGAACTTATTTTCAGATTTTAGCATTTGTTCAAACTTCTGCTTTTTATCTATCTCTATCTGCTTGGAGCCAAAGGTTCTTCTTTCTGACTCTCTCTTGAAGGTAGCGAAGGGGGAAGAGCATCAGTGGGGTGCAAGGCTTGGTCTTCTGAGATACTTAGGATTGCTGTTTAATAAGAAAATGTTTACCTATCTATGTCTAAGTCATTTTGCTGCAGTAGCTGACCCATTTGTCTGAGTTCCTCTGAGACCAGAAAACTGCAGCCTCTGGCATTTAACAGCTCATAGTAAAACAGTGGGGAATTAAGAAAAGTAGACATTGTTCTAAGTCTGCAGGAACTGTGTGGCTCTAACTCCCAGACTGCTAGTTGAAGTCACAGGAAGAAAAAGGGACACTTTGAAAAGTGGGGAGGGGATTGTTTGTTTTGGGTTGATCTTAACAGTAAATAATTTTATTAAAAGTATAATGATACATACAAGTTTATGCATTTTGTATATTTCCCCTAAATATAGATAGTTCTATATCTAAAATGTTTTCTAAGAATTGTTCCTGTCTGAAGGAACTGCATGAAGAAAAATGGAGAAAAGCTTGAAAGCAAAGAAGTCCAGTAACAGTCCCAAATTGGGATCCAGCTCAAGGGGAGGCCCCAAGGCCTGGCACTATTACTGATGCTATGATGTGTTCCAAACAGGGGCCTATCATGGCTTCCCTCCAAAAGGCCCAACAAGCAGCTGAAAGAATCAGATGCAGATATTTACACCCAACCAATGGACAGAAGCTGGTGACACCCGTGGTTGAATTAGGAAAAACCTGGAAGAAGTTGAGGAGGGTGACCCCATAAGAAGATTAGCAACCTCAACTAATATGGACCTCCGGGATCTCTCAGTCACTGAGCCACCAACCAGGCAGCATACACCAGCTGATATGAGGCCCCCTACACATACAGCAGAGGAATACCTGGTCTGGCTTCAGTGAGAGAAGATGCACCTAACCCTCGAGAGACTTGGGGCCCCAGGAAGTAGGGAGGTCTGGTGGTAGGGAGACATCCTTCTTGGAGATGGGGGAGGGAGGATACATGGGAAGGGGTGTGGTCAGGGGGTATAGACTGGGAGGAGGATGAAGTCTGGACTGTACAAAGGATTAAAGAAGAAAAAGAAAAGATCTCCAAAAATGTTCTCTCTGCTCTCTTCTCCTAATCTTGCTCTCATGTACTCTAAGTTGTAAATGCTTGTTTTCTAACTCAGAAATTAACTGGAAAACTGGCAGAGTTTTAATTGCAGTTTTGACATCAGGAAGGACTTCATAACCGTTCTGTTATAAAAAGAAATATTGGTCACCTTCTAGTCACTCACCATGAGGGGCTGATTGAGGGTTGACCCCAATAAGCTGGAAAAATGAATCTCTTGCATTTGTATCAAACTCCATTTTTGTGTCTCACTTGGGGTTGTCTCCCAGTAGTTAAGACTCATTTCGAGCCTTACATTTGATGCGTTGACCAGGAAGCCTGACCCCCTATGTGGTCACAAGGAATGGTAGTTGGAGGAACAGCTTGAGCTTGATGTCAGGTACCACAGTTGTCTGTATCTCTATTATCTGTATCCATGTTTTCTGTCTTGCTTTTGGTTTGCTCATGAGTATCTGTAAAGTTTAGAGAGCCTCTGGTCTGGTACAGTCAAGTTGTGGCTGGCAGACATGCCTTAAGGTCATGACTTGGTGAGTCTGGAGGATGCTTCAGCCCGCCCCTACTTAAGGGAGTTGGGAGGACTCTGCTCCTTTTGGAACCTGTTAGACTCGATACCAGTGTAAGCTGGCTGAGTCACCTGTTGCACTCTACATCAGTGTAAGGCTGAGTTACCCGATTACCTGGTGTCTGTGCCCATGGCAGCGGTGAATTGTCTCTGTGTTGATTGTCTTTCTCTTTGCTTTTGGACTTCAGTATCGGCAGGAGCCAACAAAGTCTTGTTCTGTGCCCATGGCAGGGGTGAATTGTCTGTGTCTTGATTGTCTTTCTCTTTTTTTTGGACTTGAACTTCAACTGACATTATTTTTGGACATGGGACAAACTGAATCTAACCCCATTAAACATCCTAGTTAGCCACTAGACAGAAATTAGGGAAAGAGGAGAAAACTTGTCAATAGTAGTAAAGAAGGGCAGATTAGTTACTCTCTGCTCCTTTGAATGGCCCACTTTTAGAATATGGTGGCCACCCGTAGGGACCCTTGATTTGCAATTGATCAAAGCAGTAAAGGAAAGACTCTTTAGACCAGGATCCCTCAGGCACCCAGACCAAGTGCCCTATGTAGTTACCTGAAAGGATCTAGTGGAGGACACCCCCCCCTCCCCATCCTTCTTGGATAAAAGATTTTTGGCTCTAAGACTCTCACAGGTCTTAGCCATGAATGAGAATAACCCTGTAGAGACCAATGAGTCTGTAAAAACAACATCCTCCAGGACCCTTCCACAGTGGATCTGATACTGTTGGATCCTCCACCCTCTTATCCCTCTACCATGGTCCCAGTTCCCATGGCCCCTCCTCAAGGATCTCCCTTGAGCCCTCATCCAGCATCCCTTTACCCCCCTCCTCTGGCCCCAACAAGGGAGAGGGTGGGAAGGGGCCCTCAGAACCAGGACTTACCATGGGGACCAGAAGCAAAAGGGCCACTTCACCCAATGTAACAGTGGTCCTCCCCCTCTGAGCCTACAGGCCCATAGATGAGGATTGCAATCAGGCTATGCAATACTGACCTTTCATTTTGCCTGACTTGTACTGATATCCAACAACTCATGAGAGTGTCCTTCATTACCAAAGAGCAAGAGAGGATAATGCAGGAAGCCATAAAGAATGTCCCCCTCAGACAAGGGGGCACCATCGATTGATCAGGCTGTCATCGACAACAGATATCCCCTGGCTAGACCTGACTGGGACTTTAATATGGCAGGAAGTAAGGAGTACCTGAAGGTCTACCACCAGATTCTGTTGGCAGATTTCAAGGGGGTCACAAGATGACCCACGAATTAAACCAAGGTACATGAGGTTAAGCATGAGGTTAAGCATGGACAAGTCTCCCTCAGCCTTTCTAGAGCGTCTCATGGAGCCATTCCACCAACATATACACTATGACCCCAGCATCAAGGAGCACAAAGCTACTGTGACAATGGCTTTTATAGACCTGGCTATAAAAGATCTATGTAGGGATATCAGGAAAAAGCTTCAGAGGCAGAGGGACTACAGGATAAGTTTTTGAGGGATTTAGTACAGGTTGCTGAGAAAGTCTACCATAACAGGAAGACAGAGAAGGAGCAGAGAAAGAGGAAGATGATGAAAGAGAGATGAAAAAAGAGAAGTGACAGAAAAGGAATTTATAGAGAATCTTGACTACAATAGTTAGGGAAAGCATAGAACAAAGACTCCAACCAAAGAGAGACAGAAAACCCCCTTGAAAAGGACCAGTGTGCATATTGTGAGGAGAGAGGTCACTGGGCCTGAGAGTTTCCCAACAAATAGAAGCCAGGGGCAGGAAATCCCAGGCCTTGGAAAAAGCACCTCCCCCAAATGTTGAAGGTGTTAGCCCTGAGGGAAGATAGCAACTAGGGAAGATAGCAACTACGGAAGACAGGGTTCAGACTCCCTTCCCTGAACACAGGGTAACCTTGGAAGTGGAAGGGAAACTCATCCAATTATTGGAGAATACTGGGGCCCAACACTCAGTCCTTCTCCAAGCTGATGGGCCAGTCTCCAGCAAAAAACTTGTGAGTTCAAGAGGCCACTGGGAATAAACAATATTCATAGACTACCTGAAAAATTGTGGACCTGGGCATGGGCCACGTATCCCAGTCATTTATGACTGCCCCTGTCCCTTGCTCAGGAGAGATTTGTTATCCAAGATGGGGGCTCAAAGCTACTTCCTTCCTGAGGGTCCTCAATTGAGGGGGCCTGCTGAAGAACCTGTCCAGGTCTTTAGCATTAGGCTGGAGAACAAATACATATTGTTTGAGACAAATACCCAAAAGACAGAAGATATTGCTTGGTGGCTAGAAAGGTTTCCTCTTACTTGGGCTGAAATGGCTGGGCTAGGTCATGCGTATCTGCAGGCTGTGGAACATAGTGGAACTTAAGACCCAGGCTGATTCTGCCTTGGTGTGCCAGTACCCAATGTCCGGGGAGGCATGAGGAAGAATTAAGCCACACATCCCCCAGCTCTTCCAGCATAGTGGGTTACATTTGGCCTGGAACACACCACTCCTGACAGTTAAGAAACCAGGCACTAACAATTATTGCTCAGTCCAGGACCTAAAAGAGGTAAACTATGGTAGAGTGGCTGACATCCACCCTATTGTGCCTAACCCCTACACTTTGTTGAGTTCTTTGTCACCTTCCAGAAATTGGTACACAGTTTTAGACTTGAAAGATGCTTTCTTCTGCCTGACCTTGGCACCCAAAGTTAAGGGTACTTCACCTTTGAATGGAAAGACCCAGAGGATGGGACCACCTATTGGCTGACATGGACTAGATTCTCCACCAGGTGGGCTCAATCAGCCACCTTGCTGCTCAATCCTGACTTGGAGCCACCACAACACAAGTGTCAAATAATGGCAGAAGCCCATGGGTAGAGGAACAACCTCTCAAACCAACCCCTTCCAGAAGCTGAGGCTACCTGGATTACAGACAGAAGCAGTTTTCTTCATGAAGTTCAGAGGTGCTGCTGTGGTGGACGACACAAATGTCAGATGGGCTGGCTGAACCTCTACCCCTCAGCATATTGGCGCAGTAAGGAGAGCTAATTTCCCTTGGAACTTGGGGCCAGCAAGAAAATTAACATCTACACAGATAACAGGTATGCCTTTGCCACAGCCCATGTTCCTTGAGCTATATACCGAGAGAGGACTGCTCATATCAGAGGGAATAAAATAAGAAACAGAAATCTTGGATCTCTGGCATGCCCTGATGAAGCCAGCAACTGTGAGTATTATTCATTGCCCAGGACATCAGAAGGGAAGAGACTCAGTGGCACAGGGCAATAACCAGGTAGATCAAGTGGCTTGAGAAGTGGTTATGCAGGAGCCTATCACAATTATTGGTCTGCAAGAGGCACCCGCTGGGAACCAGGATTGGACTAAGAGATGGCCTCACTTAGAATATACAATGGAAGAAAAGGCCCAAATTGCTTAGAAGAGGAAGGACAATGGCACACTCAAAAGGGGAAAACTATACTCCCCAGAAACAAACAACTCACTTGGCTAAATTCACAAATGGATTCATTTAAGGGATAAGAAGTTCATCCAAGCAGTCAAGGTGTATGTAATGGACCTTAGGTTTTTAGCCAGAGAGACAGTAGAACAGTGTAAGGTATGTCAGCAAGTAAATACTTATGCAGCCAAGAGCAAACAGGGCAAGAGACCTAGGGGAGAACGACCTGGAGTATATTGGGAGGTCATTTTCACAGAAGTTAAGTCAGGTAAATATGGTTAAAAATACTTCCTAGTATTTGTAGATACTTTCTCTAGATGGGTTGAGGCTTTCCCCACCAAGCAGGAAACAGCTACTGTGATTGCCAAGAAGATAATAGAAGAAATTTCCCCGAGGTTTGGAATGCCCAAGGTAATTGGATCGGACAACGGTCCTGCTTTTGTTTCTAAGGTAAGACAGGAATTGGCAAAGATATTGGAGACTAATTGGAAGCTTCATTGTACATACTGTCCCCAGAGCTTAAGGCAGGTAGAGAAAATGAACAGAACCCTAAAATAGACCGTAATTAAATTGGCATTGGAGACTGGTCCTGACTGGGTGGTGCTTCTTCCCCTGGCCCTGTTCTGAGCCTGAAACACCCCCTCCCATTTTAATCTGACCCCTTTTAAGATTCCGTTTGGTACCCCAACTTCCTTCGTGTCCACTAGGTCCTCCCTGGAGGTATTCCAACTCACTAACAGGAACCTCTTCTTGAGACTCCAAGCCTTTCAGTCAATACAACATCAGATTTGTCCCAAACTCTCTGCCTTATATGCTCCAGGAACACCAGAGACCCCTCACTGTTTCCAGACTGGCATTGGGCACAGTCACTGGAACCCTAGTGGAAGGGACCCTTCCTAGTGCTGTTAACCACTCCTATAGTCTTCAAGGTGGATGGTATTGCAGCCCTGGTACATGTGTCCCATGTGAAACCTGCAGACACCGCACTCCCCCATGTGCTGTTCCGTCAAACCTGGACTGTGGTTTCCACTGGAACTGGAGATGAGGTCGCCTTCCTGATGGCTTTCAAACCCCTCAACATCTGGTGGTCCGATGTCACTTTTGACCTGTGCTAGCTGGCAGAAGTACTTGACTTATGGGACAAGCCCACCCATGACAGGAGTACTAGTGGAAGCAAACTGCCCATATGGGAGAAAGGGGGCTCTGGGCTGGGGTGGAGGGAACAATAGGATGTGCATTACCTGCACATAGGTATCACCTGCAGGAGACCCCCACTTATGTTTGCCATCAAGATGAAAGAAACCAGGCAGAAGTTCACTGATGTGGGGGTCCATACCAGTTTTATTGTGCCACCTGGGGATGTGAGACTACAGGAAAATACCTACTGGAATCCCTCCTCCTGTTGGGACTTGATCACAGTAAAAAGAAATTATATCACTGAGGGGCCCTACCAGGAAGACCAAGGATATTGGGATACCTTCTGTACAAACGCCACCTACAACCCAATAATAATCAGATTCACTCAGAAAGGCAAAGAAGCAATGAGATGGCTAAAGAGAAAAACTTGGGGACTCAGGTTGTACAAAGTGTGGTATGATGGCCAAGGTAAGAGAAGAGCTAGCAAAACGAGAGAGAGAGAGAGAGAGAGAGAGAGAGAGAGAGAGAGAGAGAGAGAGAGAGAGAACAGAGTATGGAACACTGTACTTGGTTTAACTTGTCCCCTTGGCTAACCACCCTCATATTCACCTTGTTAAGACCCCTAATTGTTCTGATATTGTTGACCTTTGGACCCTGAATATTGAACAAGCTTATTTCCTTCATAAGAGAGAGAATAGGTGCCGTACAGCTTATAGTCCTGTGCCAACCATGTGAGACCCTGAAGACAGGACCTGAAGAATATGAGTTAGTTACCAGAGACCCCTGAGCGTAGCTACAAGATTGGAGCTTGTACAAGAAAAAGGGTGGAATGAAGGACCCCAAGGGCTTTTCCCAGCCTTATACCCACTGCCTCAGGTCAAGAGTAGGCCAAGTTCCATTCTCCACCCAGAGTTCCCTGGAGGAGCAGAAACATTCTTCAAAATAAAAAACTAAGAATGTACTGACTGTCACCTGATCTTCTGGTCCCAGATAGAATTTGAATGCATGTAATATGCTTGGTAGCCAATAGATTCAAAGGTCAATATACTTAGCCAATAATTTTAAACTCTAGCCTTGCTGATGTAACATGTATCCCTAAAAAGTATAAAAACTGCTTGTTATAGCCATTTGGGGTCACCTTCTAGGCACTCGCCAAGAGAGGCTGATTGAGGATAGACCCAAGGCTCCAGAAAAATAAACTTCTTGAGATTGCAGCAAAAAAAAGTCTTAACAATTTTAATATAATTTTTGGAATTCTTATAGAATCATCCTTAAGAACTAATAAATTATTTGTCTATATAGCATTTCTACAAGGCAGTACTTGTTCCACAGAAATCTGCTCAAAGGGGTGGACTAATACCTAATGATTGTTTTACATATTTATTTAATAATAACAGGAGACTTCATAAGATTCATAGGCAAATGGAATGAACTAGAAAATATCATCTATGAGTGACGTAACCCAATCATAGAAAAACACACTTGGTACGCACTCATTGATAAGTGGATATTAGTCCAAAAGCTCGAATCACCCAAGATACAATACACAGACCACATGAAGCTCAAGAAGAAGGATGACCAAAGCACAGATGCTGCAGTCCTTCTTAAAAGGGGGAACAAAAATATTCATAGGAGAGGATATGGAGGTAGAATTTGGAGCAGCGACTGAAGGAATGAACATTCAGAGCCTGCCCCACATGTGCTCCATATATACAGCCACCAAAACTAGATAAGATTCATGAAGCTAAGAAGGGCATGCTGACAGGAACCGCATGTAGATGTCTTCTGAGAGACACAGCCAGATATAGAGGCGAATGCTAACAGCAAACCACTGAACTGAGAATATGACCCCCATTGGAGGAAATAGATAAAGGATTGAAAGAGCTGAAGGGGCTTGCAACCCCATAATAACAATGCCAACCAACCAGAGCTCCCAGGAACTAAACCACTACCCAAAGACTATACATGGACTGACCCATGGCTCCAGCTGCATATGTATCAGAGGAAGGCTTTGCTTGGTACCAATGGAAGGAGAAGCCCTTGGTCCTGCCAAGGTTGGATGCCCAGTGTAGGGGAATGTCAGGGAATGGGGAGAGAGTGGATGGGGAGCGGTACACCCTTATAGAAGAAGGGGAAAGGGATGGGATAGGGGGCTTATGTCCAGGAAACTGGGAAAGGGAATAACATTTGAAATGTAAATAAAAAATATTCAATTAAAAAAAAAAGAAAAAAATTCACGTAGAATCAATAAAAAGTTTGTTTTTAAAGATTATTTTAGCCTTTACTGTAAAGGTAAAACCTCTCCTTTTTAGTGAATAACTACCATAGCCATTTTCTAAAATGACTAAATTTAAAACAAGACATCTTCTGTGTGTGTGTGTGTGTGTGTGTGTGTGTGTGTGTGCGTGTGCGTGTGCGTGCGCACATGTGTGTGATAAGTCCAGAAAAGGGAAAGAGATGCCCTGAAATATATATTGACATTTATAGGAAGTTGACTCATAAATTCATATCGTTGTTAGCATCATGTTTATATATCTTGAGGACAGATTTGTATAGACTTATGTTTTCCTCAGAAAATGGTACTTGGGAACACTTCCAAAGTATGTGTTTTCATGGTGATGTTCTCCCAACAGCAACTAAGATGTCTATACATTTTCATGTTCATAGGATCTTTTACATTATTAAGTTTAGCCCCTAATGTTCCTCAAAATACAGGCTCCAGCAACATCGATATGCAGCTCATCCCCTGGATAAGTTGTAAACTTCTGTCTATGTATCTCTCTTTTTCAACTTCCCTCCAAGTGTAGTAACACATAATCAATGACTGTAATCAGTCACAACTACAAGACTCCGAAAGGACTGGTCCTAGGAGAGTCCTGGATAATTACACTAATCGGCTGTTCAGGACCTGGATTCCTCTGGGATACGGAGCCTCTTAATCCCAGAGATAACTAGGAGGAGAGATAGGAAAAGGGATGGTGCATATCTAGGTGTTGACTAGAGACTATCATTTTCTGTGACCATCGTGAATAAAGGGAAACATGATATTATACCAGGGACTGTGTGTCAGCCTTAAATATTCTGGATGAGCTGAATGGGCAAACGAGCTGCTGTCTTACTGTACTTCCTAAGAGTTTCAATGTTCTGCAACTCATGAGTAGGAAGTATTTGTGGTATAGTCATTTCCTTCTTGTCATCTTCAGAGACTTTGCCACATGCTGGATGCATTTGATTAGTGGTACCATTTAAATTATTTTATTCGTGGTGTGGTTCCTTTTATTAATAACTGTGGAATTGTTCTCCCAATATCACACCCTTTCAACATTGTATCCCTGGGACAATAATGACTTCTTTTAACTTTGCTGTGGAGCATTAATAAACCTTAATCGGGGCTCCAATCAAGGACTTTAAATTCATCTGATGTGTCTCACTAATCTATGTTTTTTAGTGATAGTGTAAGTACTGACTACTCCAGCACCCAGGTTACATTGCCTGGTGTTTCATTTACAATATAGAATATGATCTGTAGAACTAGAATTCTGTGTTTTCACAGATTTCTAGGTGGTTTCTACTTAATGGAAACCACACTGTCTCCTTGGGGATTCGTATGTGCTGTCCTCATTGAGAATCGCTGGTTTGATGGCTGAAGAAGATACAAAGCCCACTGGATCATTGGGGGAAGCAATCACAGGTGAGTTCCCTGGTTTGTGACCTCTTCATATATTCCTATACTACATAGGTCCAATACTGCAAGGGGAGTCAAATTTTAAGAAACTATTTTTTACTCCATGTCAAGTCTGCTGTTTGTTCTAAATGCTAATGACATTGAAAACTACATTCAGACCTCCATTAAAATTGTATTTTACCAGAATCAGTATCAGAACTAAGTACATTCACTTATTAATCATGTCATGAAACCTTATATAGTGAAGCATGATTTTTCTCTACAGGTTTCTTCTCTCTATAATGTCAACATTCAATGTCCACATGTACCAACTGTGAACTCGGCTTCATTAAATATTCAGTGATAGCACTTTCAAGAAAAAGCTTCCAACATTCCCTAGAGCTCTTTCTCTACTTTCTTTCTCAACTTCAAGACATACTGGAGTTTGTTGGTGTTGTCTCAAAGCAAACAGGTGTGTGTGTGTGTGTGTGTGTGTGTGTGTGTCTGTGTGTGTGTGTATCTGTGTGTGTGTGTCTGTGAGTGTGTCTTTCTTGGGCTGGGAAATTGTTTTAAGACAACATGGTAGTTATAATCAATAGATGTCTGCAAGACAAGTCAGCAGATGAGTCCTTAGGCTGAGTAGAGGTTGCACATTCAAGCACAAGGCTTCTGGGGGCAGAATTTTTATTCACGAGATTGCAGTCTTTTCTCTTTCCTTCAAGTGACTGCATGAGGCTCATCACATTACAGCAGGTATTTTTCTCTACTTCAAGTCTACTGTTCCAAATACTAGTGACACTGAATGCTACATTCTTAACAACATTAGAACTAGTATTTCACCAAAATCAATGCCAGAGCTGAGTCCAATTCACACATAAGTTAGTCGTGACATGAATTATCATAGAATAAAGCATAAAAAATTTTATTCTGAGTCATCAGCATTATTGGACAGAGCAGCATATCAGATATCCCATATATTTTTTTTATAAATATAATAGCATTAGTCACATCGACAAGTGTCAAGAGTAGATCATTATCCAAATGATTGAGACTAGAGGTTAGGAATATGGGAAATTATGTTTTGAGGAAGGGCCATGCTGTGCTACCCTGGCTGGCCTGGGACTCTATGTAGACCAGAGTAGCCTCAACCCCACACAGAACTCCCTGCCTCTGCTCCCAGAGCACTAGTATTAAAGATATGTACCATCACACCCAGCCCTAGGGAAAGACTTGGTGTGGATATTAGTTCTCCTTCAGGGGTGGTCTGTAACGTTAACGTTTAAGAATCCTGTCTCAGACTAAAGCACAACCCACAAACATTTATGAACCCTGGTCATTCACAAGCACCATGCCATGTGCTGGCCCTGCTGCAAGATGAAGGACATGGCCTCTCCTGCACATAGTGCAGTCTGGCAGAAAGTGTACATGAAGCATGATCAGGGGCACTGGATCATGTGGACGGAACCCAGGATTTGGTGAGAGCATGGTAGCATGATCGGGGCACTGGATCATGTGGAAGGAACCTAGGATTTGGTGAGAGCATGGTAGCAGAACTCAAGTTAGAAATTTTGATTAGCAACTGATGTGTAATCTCCATAAAAGACAAGTAGAGATAGCATAGGTAAAGGGGCCAACAAGGGGAGGAAATTGTAGGCAAGAGAAACAGCAAGTGTAGAGCACTGAAAGCAAGAGATTGTGACTTTTAAGGCTAGCATTGGTGCAGAGCTGCACACAGGTGCGGCACAGCTCAGGTAATAAACGGTCATTTGGGAACATAAGAAATTTGGATACTATTGAAAGTTGGGTTGAGTAAGAGAAATGTTAATAATATTAAGTCTCCCTGATTTCTGGAGACACATCACACTAATTTACTCAAAATATAATGACTTAAACATTTTTTTTTGGAATGGGTAGTAACAGTTTATTTGAGGCTCTAGAAGAACAACAGGAAGCCAGCAGTGGTCAGAGAGGGCAGGTAGGGACTCAACTGGATCTGGGGTTGGGAGCCTTCTTCTGGAGGGGTGGCTGCCCTCCATGGGCAGCCTCCTGAATAATACCAAGGGAAGAGGTTTTGGTGGAGACACAGGCCTTCTGCTCTAGAATCTTTCAGGTTCTCTTTGCCCATTCCAGAATCCATGTGGCTTCATTCACACATGGATATACTGAACACACAGATGTACATTCATTTGAGTTAGACATCTTTGTCAATGTGGCCACTGGATTCAGTGCTGGCCCTGATACTCTTGAGATTCCAAGGAGATCTTCACCCCTTTCCTGGTTCCTCAAGTGAGGTTATAGGATTGGCTCTGGAAACAAGAGTTGCTAGTACCATTTCAACACAGCAGATATAGATGAATTTGGTACTTAGCCCTGATGCTGAGAGAGTGTGGAGGGGAACTAGACACACCCAGGAAGAGCTAGAGATACCTAGGTCCCCTAGGACCTGAAAGAAGCTGGGCTTTTCTTCCTGAGCTGGAGGGATATGGAGAACACATGGGAGTGGTCAGGGTCTCAGCTGCAGCAGAGACAACAAGCTGAACAGGAGTCCAGGGCCCAGTAGTGGGACACTGGCACAAAGTCATGCCTGTGATGTAGCCAAGAGACAGTAACTACTGAAACACAAGATAGAGTTCTAAAGGTTACACAGACTTTCACGACTGGGTTTCAGATGGCAATGTAAGTCATTGGTGTGTGTGTGTGTGTGTGTGTGTGTGTGTGTGTGTGTGTGTGTGATTATTAAAGTAAAGTTTCAGAATCTTTAGGACCATTGATGTCTTAGAGCTGCCTAAGATGGCCAGCTTTGCTGGAATTGCAGAAGGAGCTTTGGCAGCAGTAGCTATTCACGGATACCACATCAAAGTTGATATTGGTGTTTACATTGGGGCACGTCTGGGAGCAGCCCTTATTCAGGGTGTAGCCAAGACTGGCATTCCCAAAGTGGGCAGCAGCAGATAATATGATACAGTAATTGTCTGTGTCCTTGCATGCAACTGGCCACAGGCAGTTTATATTGCTCTTCTGGTTGGTGCAGGAGAATGGACTTGCACCATGTCCAGAAGGGCTGCCAGCAGCACAAGCAAGAAGATCCTCATGCTGGAAGTGGCAGACATCAGCTGAAGGTTCCCCAGACAAAGAAGCCTGCTCTGGGTGAAATGGCCCTGAAGATAATGCTGAAACCTTAGGTCCTGGAGATCACCAACAGGCTGGAGGTTTGTGATTCATGAATACATCCTTGGTAGCATCTAGCTGCCAGCCTAGTCCGGGAGTGTAGTGTGGAGGCAATGACTGTCTGATGTGGAAAGGTGAAGTGCAGGGAAAAAATATAAAACTGACAGATTTCTGAGTTGATCCAGGTCTTGCAGACATTGAATTCATCAGTTCCTAAATGACACCTTACAAAACTGAGAGCAGAGTGAGGACACACTGGGAAAGAGCAGAGTGGGATCATAGGTGTCACTTGGGTCTGCTGGACTTGACGTGCCTGTGATGTAGCCAAGAGACAGTAACTACTGAAACACAAGATAGAGTTCTAAAGGTTACATGGACTTTAACAACTGGGTTTCAGATGGAAATGTAAGCCACTGTGTGTGTGTGTGTGTGTGTGTGTGTGTGTGTGATTATTAAAGTAAAGTTTCAGAATCTTTAGAACCATTGATGTCTAAGAGACACTAAGATAAATGATCTACTTAGAGCTGCCTAGGATGGCCATGTAAAACAAGAAACTAAAGTATTTTGATCTCAGAAGCAAATGGCTAAATGTATTTAGGAAATGACATGATAAAGAACCATATAAAAAGGTTAAAAAGAGGCCATCAGTGATTACCAAGATCATAAATTTGTAATTATGGTTATGAGATCAAAGAGTTTAAAATGAATAATAGACAAAGAGCCTAGAAATCTGCTTACTATTATTTATATTCCCAAGGATCTATGTCATTTTTCTCTAGAGGTGCAGGAAAAAGATTATGACAGAAGAGAACCAAACTGTGATCTCTCAGTTCCTTCTCCTGGGCCTGCCCATTCCCTCAGAGCACCAGCACGTGTTCTACGCCCTGGTCCTGTCTGTGTACCTCACCACTGTCCTGGGGAACCTCATCATCATCATCCTCATTCACCTGGACTCCCATCTCCACACACCCATGTACTTCTTTCTCAGCAACTTGTCCTTCTCTGATCTCTGCTTTTCCTCTGTTACGATGCCCAAGTTGTTGCAGAACATGCAGAGACAGGTACCATCCATCCCCTATTCAGGATGCCTGTCACAAATATACTTCTTTCTGTTTTTTGGAGACCTCGGGAACTTCCTGCTTGTGGCCATGGCCTATGACTGCTATGTGGCCATCTGTTTCCCCCTTCATTACATGATCATCATGAGCCCCAAGCTCTGTGTGAGTCTGGTGGTGCTGTCCTGGGTGCTGACTACCTTCCATGCCATGCTGCACACCCTGCTCATGGCCAGATTGTCATTCTGTGCGGACAATGTGATCCCCCACTTTTTCTGTGATATATCTCCTTTATTGAAACTGTCCTGCTCTGACACGCATGTTAATGAGTTGGTGATATTTGTCATGGGAGGGCTTGCTATTGTCATTCCTTTCCTACTCATCGTTGTATCCTATGCATGAGTTGTCGCCTCCATTCTTAAGGTCCCTTCTGTCCGAGGCATCCACAAGATCTTCTCCACCTGCGGCTCCCATCTGTCTGTGGTGTCACTGTTCTATGGGACAATCATTGGTCTCTACTTATGTCCGTCAGCTAATAACTCTACTGTGAAGGAGACTGTCATGGCCATGATGTACACAGTGGTGACCCCCATGCTGAACCCCTTCATCTACAGCCTGAGGAACAGAGACATGAAGGAGGCACTGATAAGAGTCCTTTGTAAAAAGAAAATTACCTTCTGTCTATGATAGTTGCACTTGATAATTTTCAAATTTTTCACTCAATAGACTGTACTATCTTGGTGATATTATATCAGATTTTCTCATTGCCATTTGGGATTCTTATCAAAGCATAGAACAACCATTGTTCAACAGGTAAAGAGAAGTCTCTGCAGTTGAAGACAGAAATTATGTTTGAGAACATGGCTGTTTTCTATTTTGCTTTTGCTTGGTGACCCTAAAATATATATATATTAGAGCTACTATTTTAGTGACCTCCATTTCTTACATCTTAAGTGGCCCCAGAATTTTATGTTTATCCTGAGTTCTGCTTTAAATTGTCCTCCAAAATCCTAAGTCAATGATAACATCCAAGTATCTCATCCTTCCAACTTCTAATGTCTTCTATGTGCTATTTCTGAATAAATCTTGGATTTTATTCATTCTTAAATTTTTTAACCTTTATTATTATTTTGTGTACGTGGCTGTCTTGCCTGCATATATATGTGTGCACTGTCCATGCAGCGTTAATGAAGGACAGGAGAGCAAATTTTTGTAAACTATCATGTGTGTGCTGGAAATGAAACGTGGGTCTTCTGGAAGAGCAGCTAGTACTCTTACCCTGAGCCATTTCTCCAGTCCCTTATTCTTTGTATTAATTACCCCATACCTTTTTTGTTTTCATGTATATTTTGTTTTTTCTCAACTCTTCTGATCATAAACAAAATTTATTTTTATTTTAATTTTATATAACATGTTTTAATTATATTTTAGCCATCTCCTAGTTCCTCCCAGATCCAATACACCTCCTTACCCACTCAACACAATTTTATGTCTCCATTTTATACACACACATATAACAAAAAAAAACAAAATTCAAAACAACTAAAAGGGAAGAAAATCTATAAAATAAAAAAATACCAAAACATAGCCAAAAGCACAGGCACACAACAACAACAACAAAAACAACAACAAAAACAACAACAATGGAGTCTCCTTTGGATTGGTCAACTACTACTGGGCATGGAGCTTACCTGGGAATATGGCTGATATACCCAGTGACACTCCACTGGAGAAAACTGATTTCCCTTTCCCAACAGGTATCAATTGCAAGTAGCTTCTTGGATAGGGGTGGGACTTTGTGTCCATTTTCCCTTCTCGGTACTGTGATTTTGTCTGGTTTGAATCTGGGGGAGGGGAATATTGTTCATGCTGCCACAGTCTCTGTGCATCAATCCTCTTGTGTCTGGAAGATGCTGTTTCCATGGAGACATGCACAACTTATAGCTTTTGCAATCTTTGCTGTTTGGGATCATCTTGATATTGTGTTTCTATATGAAATTTAATATTTTTCCAGTTTCTATGGAGAATTCCTTAAGAATTTGATGGTGTTGCATTGAGTCTACAGATTGCTTTTGATAAGATGGCCATGGTCATGAGATTAATCCTACGAGTCCATGAGCATTGGAGGGCTCTCCATCTTTTGTTATCCTCAGTTCCTTTTTTCAGTGTCTTAACATTTTCATTGTACAAGTCTTTCTGAGGATATCTTACTCCATTGACCTATCTTGTCTACATCAAATGTTCCCATCATTCATTCCTCTTTTAAATGTATTAGCATATCAAGGTTCTCTCCTTACTCTAAAAGAATCTCTTTCAAATACCCACAGAATATATAGTGTTGGTGCAGAGTATGAGATTCCAATACAAGCATACACTGTGTAATGACCGAGTCAGCATTGCTGCTGTACCCTTTATCTCGAGTGTTTAGCATCCTTGTATAGTTGACATTCAAATACCTCTCTTCCAATCATTTTAAAATAAGCAATGAATTCTTGGGAACAGTATTACTCCAATCGTGCTGTGCAGCATCTGAAAGGCTCCCACTTACCCAGCTGCACGCCTGTACCTACTCACCATCTCCTTACATCCCTCCTTCCCCACATTCTGCGTGGCATCTGGTAACCACTGTATTAATCTACTCCTGTGAAGCCGCTGTCCATCTCCTTTATTATACTATATATTGGGATTTTCTGCTATGTTCCTTAAATTCAACCTTGTTTCTAGTTATAAGGAATCCTGTTTGTGTTTATTACTTATTCTTATTTGTTAGCATAACGTTTTCTTTTTCACTTTTTATTTTCCTTTATTTTTAACATAAATGATGTATTTTGAAGATAATTCTACTAGAGCAGCAATGGTGGAAAGATGAGGTAAGGAACAGACAAAAGGAGATGGGAGTGTTCTTGCTTACAATAGAATGCCAAGGATCAACTGTCATGAAGACTGGTGTTGCCAGCCCATCACGGAAGACCAATATTGAAATAACAAGTATCAGTGAGCGCTATGTCTGAGGATAATTGTTCTAAGAATGGGAGACTTTCTCTGGTTTTCCACAAGGAAGAGTTACTCAGTGAAGAAACCATACCACCCTAGATGGAGTAGAGAAATGAACCCTACCTGTGAAGGGGGAAAGGATTTCATGGGTCTCTCAGAGTTACCGGCTTAATTAAGACCAAGCATCACATCTTAGGACGTTCAGTAAGGTCTAACGTTGAGGAATACTATGCAGGCACCAAACACTTCAAATATGTGAAAGTCATACAAGATATCTGAGGACTTTGAGAATGTTCCAGATTAAAGGCAGGTAAAAGTTAAATCTACATGTAAATACTGATCTTAGCGATGATTCTGTACTGAAAAGTGAAAATTTAATACAAAAGGTATTCGCTCTATTTATAAAATTACAAAATGGTAGCCAATTAGAAAGTATTGCATCAGTGCTAATCCAGCAAAGCAATAGTCATACTACAGACTTATAAAAAAAATCCCTATTTCCAGGAAGTGTACACTAAGTCCTGTGAGAAAAGCAAATGAGGCAGAATGTGACCAACAGATGAAATTACTATAATTAGTATAAAATGGGATAATATTGTTCTTTATACTAATAAATCCTGAAACTTTCTGTAAGGTGAACATTTTGCAAATTTTTCAATTTAATTTCCCACAAACAATTTTGAAGACATCGCCTTCTTTAATGCTATAGCAACTTTTTATTCTTTTTGGTTTGGTTTAGTTTGGTTTGGCTTTGGCTTTGGTTTAGTTTGGTTAATATTGGTTATTTCTCTTTTGATAAAGAAAAATGGTATCTTAATAGGCACTTAACTTGTTACTTAATGAGGCTGAAATATAGACATATATCATGTTTTCCTTGCCATAAATCTTTTTTTCAGTTTCAATATATCATTTGCTTAAGACGATAGCCTCAATTGGGCTATTTTGAATAGTAACTATAACGAACAAAATCTTCAACATTCTCATAACAAATTCACAAAGAGATTTCTATAGGCTGATTCCTTAAGTAAATTTAATAATGTTGAAGGTGCAACTTAATAAGTTAGATCGTTCTACAAGTGGTCAAACTATATAAGCCCAGGGGAGAATCCGACACCTGTGTTCACTGCATTTTAATTACCACGCACTACTGGTAGATTGCCACTAGGTGGCAGTAGTGCTAGGCACTGTAGTTTTATCGGCCCTACCAAGTACTAATTGCAGGAACCTAGCAGGCTTTTGCAAAGTACCATGCTAGATTTTACCTTCTCTTAGCTTTAAAACAGCTACTAGTATTTTAATCAGAGCAAGATTCCTTTTTGAAAAGTACTTCAAAGTGTAACTGAATTATTACTGGGACAAACATCAAGTGCATATTAAAAATTTTAAAACATTGGAGTCCCATAACATGCAGTTTATGGCTTGCCTCACCTGCCCAGTCAGTATCTCACGCTACCTTTACAGATCTCCCAATGAAGTGCACTATATTTCATCCAACAGTTTAACCTCAAATCTGTATTTTCCTGTAGCTGGATCAGTCATCTCTGTGAAGTCTCCCAACTTAAAAATCAGGCCTGAAATTAAGAGGTGGTTGCCCATGCCTCTCTCTCACCTCCTCTAGCACTTTCATCTCGCCAACCGCAAATCTTCTTTAGATAACAAAGTGTCAGAACATGAAGCACACTGACAGTCTAGGGAGCATCCTCTGTTCCTCTGAAACAGCCCCTCCAGCCACCCCTTAAAAATAAAGCTGTTTGGCAGCACTAGGCAACCAGACACATTTTAAGTAGACACAGACACTTAATACTTTTAAACAATTACAGCAAACAATTGGAAAACAGCATAGTAAAATCTATCTCAGCAAACTGAAATCACCCGAAATTTCATACATTAAGCAGACTAAGAAGGATCAGGAGACTTTAGGCAAATATAGCTATTTTCGACTAATAGTGATTTTGACTTAAGCAAACATTTTCTTTTTGAGACTAAGCAGCTGTGCATCCCTGAGTCTTTGTGTGTCCCACTTACCTGGGCATATTTTCCAACATCTGTATGTAGAATGAGATTCAGACTTAGCATCTTCTGTTTTCTACAATAAAATATCACTTACCCAAAGATGTGTATGAGCTGATCGTGAGTTCTCGGGACACGTGACTACCCTCTCCTGCTCTAGTCTGTCGTTTTCTGTCTCTGCCTCTTGCTCCCAGATTCTTATTTCCCAGATGACCTAAGTCTCTCATTTCGACCTTGCGCCCTGCCTGAACCAGGATACACCTCTTTTCACCCTACTGCTCCTTCCTACTCGCCTACCTATCCTGACAGAAACCCAATTCCAACAGACCCCAAACCCGCATGTGTTATATCACTAGAAATGGGTCCTCAGAAGGGTGAGGGTGTTTGTTTTTTGAATCTTTACTTTCTGTCTTACAGATCATTGGTTCCTACTGACAAGTTGCCCTAACTCAGCCCAGTTCTCTCGCCATTTCATTTGTCCATTTACATCACGCTAAGCCATTTCAATAAATTCTTCTTTTATCTAACTCTTCCATTGGAGTCCCTGAGCTCAGTCCAATGGTTAGCTGTGAGCATCCACCCCTGTATTTGTCAGACTCTGGCAGAGCCTCTCCAAAGACATGGTCCTGTCAGCAAGCACTTCATGGCATTGCAATAGTATCTGGGTTTGGTGTCTGTATATGGGATGCATCCACAGGTGGGGCAGGCTCTGGATGGCCTTTCATTCAATCTCTGCTCCACACTTTGTCCCCGTATTTCCTTTAAACAGGAGCCATTCTGGGTTAAAAATGTGGAGATGAGTGGGTGGCCCCATCCCCCAACTGGGAGACTTACCTAACCTCTGGATTTGGTCTCTACAAGTTCTCCCTCCCCTTTGTTAGGCATTTCATCTAATCTCATCCCTGTTGGGTCCTGGGGGCCTCTTGCTTTCCTGGTATCCGGGACTTACTGGTAGCTACCCCCAGTTCCCCCTCCCCATTGTTACTCACCTCTGTTCAAATTCCTGACCCTCTGTTTATCATCCCTGTCTCCCCCATACCTGATCCTGCCCCACCTTTTCGCCCTCCTCCTCTTCTCTTCCTCCCAAGTCCCTCCCACCCTCTACCTCCTGTGAGTATTTTGTTCCCCCTTCTAAGAACTGAAGCATTCACATTTTGGTCTTCCTTCTTCTTGAGCTTCATACGATCTGTGAATTTTATCCTGGGTATTCCGAGCTTTTAGGCTAATATCCACTTATCAGTGAGTGCATACCATGTGTGTTCTTTTGTAACTGAGTTACCTCACTCAGGATGGTGTTTTCTAGTTCCAACAATTTGTCTAAGAATTTCATAAAGTCATTGTTTTTGATAGCTGAGTAGTACTCCACTGTGTAAATGTACCACATTTTCTGTATCCATTCCTCTGTTGAAGGACATCTGGGTTCTTTCCAGCTTCTGCTTACCATAAATAAGGCTGCTATGAACATAGTGGAGCATGTGTCCTTGTTATATGTAGGAGCATCTTTTGGGTATTTGCCCAAGAGAGGTATAGCTGGGTTCTCAGGTAGTCCTATGTACAATTTTATGAGGAACCGCCAGACTGATTTCCAGAATGGTTGTACCAGCTTGCAGTCCCACCAACAATGGAGGAGTGTTCCTTTCTCCACATCCTCGCCAGCATCTTCTGTCACCTGAGCTTTTGATCTTAGCCACTCTGACTGGGGTGAGGTGGAATCTCAGGATTGTTTTGATTTGCATTTCCCTAATGACTAAGGATGCGTAAGATTTACATATCAGTAATTTTTACATCAAATATAAGTTTTTCTACCATTCTGAGTTTTTAGTGATTGAGATCTTACTTTTAATTACCTCCTTAGTTGTATTGCATTGAGTTATTGTTTTAAAAAAATATTTTTAAAAAGTGTACAACTACTCATGAAATCAATCTGGCAGTTCCTCAGAAAATTGGAAATAGTTCCACCTGAAGACCCAGCTATACCATTCTTGGGCATATACCCAAAAGATGCCCCACCGTACCACAAGGACACATGTTCCACAATGTTCACAGCATCCTTATTTGTAATAGCCAGAAGCTGGACACAACCCAGATGTCCTTAACCAAAGAAAGGATACAGAAAATGTGATTCATTTACACAAAGAATACTATTCAGCTATTAAGAACGAGGACATCATGAATTTTGCAGGCAAATGGAAGGAACTAGAAAATATCATCCTGAGTGAGGGAACTCAGACCCAAAAGGACATGCATGGTATGTACTCACTGATAAGTGGATATTAGCCAAAAAGTACAGAACACCTAGGATACAACCTACAGACCACAAGAAGTGTAACAAGCAGAAATGCCCAAGTGAGGATGCTTCAACCCCACTTAGAAAGGAGATGGAAATGATGTCAGGGTGGAGGGAGAGAAAGAACTGGTTGGGAGGGAGAAAGGAAAAGGGACAGGATAAGATAAGTGGGGACGGGACAGGAGAGAAGCCCAGAGGGCCAAGAGAATGAATGGAAATAAGCAGCCTCTGGGAGTGGGAAGTGGAGGGACCCTCTAGACAGTGCCAGAAACCCTGGAGGTGAGACACTCTCAGGACTCACTGGGGGTGACCTTAGCCAAAATGCCCAACACTGGGGAAAAAGAACTTGAAGAGTCCACCTCCAGTAGATAGGGCCTCAAGTGGAAGGACAGGGTTACTAACCCACAGAATTCCTGCCCCAGAATTGTCCCTGTCTAAAAGAACTGCAGGAACAAAAATGGAGAAGAGACTGAAGGAAAGGCCATCCAATTACTGCCCCAACTTGGGATTCATCTCATGGGGGAGCCTGGCAAGGCCGTCCTCAGAGAGGCCCTACCAGCAGCTGACTGAGATAGAAGCACATACTTACATCTAATCATTGAAATGAAGTCGGGGACCCCTATGGAGGAACTAAGGGAAGGATTGAAGAAGCTGAAAGGGAGACCTACCCCATAGGAAGAGCAGCAATGTCATCTAATCCAGACCCTAGGGAACTCCCAGAGACTGAGCCACCAACGAGAAACATGCATGGGCTGGTCTGAGGCCTCTGGCACATATATAGAAGGCCTGGTCTGGCCTCAGTAGGAGCTTAATCTTCAAGAGACTTGAGGCCCTCTGTAAGGGGGAGGCTTTGTCAGGGATTGGGGGAGAGCACCCTCTTGGAGAAAAGGGGCAGGAGGAATGGGATGAGGAGCCATGGGAGGGGAGACTGAGGAGGAACAACAACTGGAATGTAAAGTGTCCATTATTGCACAAATATCTTTTGTTAATTTAGTCTTCTTTCTGTTTCTTGTGAGGTTTTTTGTTGTATTGTGTTGTATCCTAATGCACAGTAACAATAACTATTAAAAAAGACAACAAACAAAATTGAATGAATCATGATTCGAACATTAGGAAATGACATACATGCAGTTAGGATTTAAAATGGTCTTTATAAATCATTACGTAATCAAAAGTCATGAAAATTTACTCCTTTAATGTATTCTAAGAATTCTATTGTCCTAGCTTTTGTGGCTGTATGTGTACTGTTGCAAAACCAGCATGAGATTGAAAATATATGTCATTAATCCATCGCATTCAAAGCAAATCCATTATCTTATTCTCAAATTCACTTCTTTTTATATAACATCAGTTCCTCAAATCAGACCACATTTCAGTCACTCATATGTGCTCAAATGTCAATCATGTTGTCTTTGACTCATTCAAGAAAAATGTTAGTTCATGTTGTAAAGTACCAGTCCAACTTTGCTATTTTCATGTGACTATGAATCTTAATCTATTTTTAATATATGTATACATTCAAATATCACACATATGCACACAAAAGTATACAGTTTCTATAGTGGACCACGCATAGTGGATCATGAGAATTGTAGAATGTAGAGCAAAGAGCAAAGGTAGGCGGATAAAGAAGAGCTCCATTCCTTGCTTGTCATAGAGTTTCAGTAAAGCCAGAGAGTTAAAGTGGGGACAGGAGGGGATCTGGACTGCAGCAATGTGAACTATTATAGAAGAATGAAATGATGGTTTGAATGTCATCACTTAGAGGCAACAACAAGAAAGTAAATGGACCAAATTTGGAGACTTAAACAATGATATTCATGCAGCTAAGATTAAATAATGAATGGTAAAGGCTTTTTCAGCATCTAATGAGATGATTGTGTGGATTTATTTTTTCTTTCAGTTGGTTTATATAGGGGATTACATTGATGAATTTGCGTATATTGAACAATCCCTGCATTCCTGGAATGAAGCCTACTTAATTATGGTGAATGATTATTCTGATTTGTTTTTGGAATCAGTTTGCAAGAATTTTATTGAGCATTTTTGCATCAGAATTCATGAGAGAAATTGGTCTGAAGTTCTCTTTCTTTGTTGGGTCTTCGTGTGGTTTATGTATTAGTGTAACTGACTTCATGGAATGTATTAGATAGTATTCCTTCTGTTTCTATTTTATGAAATACTTTGAGAAGTATTGGTATTAGGTCTTCTTTGTAGGTCTGATAGAATTCTGCACTAAAACTTCAGCTATTAAAAACAATGAATTCTGGGGGGGGGCAGGAAGGGAGTGTGGTTGCGGAGGAGGAACACAGAGAAGAAGGGGGGATGGGATGGGGGGTTTATGGCTAGGAAACTGAGAAAGGAAATAACATTTGAAATGTAAATAAAAAGTATCCACACACACACAAAAAGAATGATGTGGGAGAGCCCAGCTCTCTGTGGGCAGTGCCAACACAGGCAGGTGATTCTGGATGACATAGAAAATCAGGCTGAGCAAACCATAAGAGAGCAAGCCAGTAAGCAGTATTGCCTCATGACCTTGTACCAGTTTCTGCCTTCAGGCTTCCTCCTTGAGTTCCTGCCCTGGCTTTCCTCACTAATGGAATGTGACTTGAGAGTTGAAAGCTAAAATAAACCCTTTTCTCCCTCCCAACCCTCCCCCCAATGACTTCATGAAATTTGCAGGCAAATGGATGGAACATGAAAATATCATCCTGAGTGAGGTAACCCAGTCACAAAAGTCATACATGGTATGTACTCACTGATAAGTGGATATTAGCCAAAAAGAAGCTCAGAACACCCACAAAACAACTCACAGACCATATGAAACCCAAAAAGAGAAAAGATCACACCAAAATGTGGATGCTACAGTCCTACTCAGAAGGGGGAAGAGAATAATCTCTGAGAAGTAGAGGGAAAGAGGGATCTGGGAGAAAGAGAGGAGAGGGAGGGGAAAGGGGGCAGTTCAGATGTGGGAGGAGATGTAGGAGAAGTACAAAGGGTCAGGAATTTGAAACTAGGTGTGTAGCAGTGAGGGAGGGGATTCTGGGAGTAGCCACTAGAAAGCCCCAGATGCCAGGGACCCAAAAGATTCCCAGTACCCAACAGGGAGGATATTAGCCAAAATACACAACAAAGGGGAAATAGAACCTATAGAGACCATATCCAGTGGATGGACATCGTTCCCTTGTTGAGGGATGGGATCACCCACCCACCTCAAACATATTAATCCAGAATTCCTCCTGTCAAAAGGAAATGCAGGGACAAAGAGTGGAACAGAAACTAAGGAAAGGCCATCCAGAGACTGCCCCATCTAAGGATCCAACCAATCTACTGACACCAAACCCAGACACTATTACTGATGCCAAGAAGTGCTTACTGACAAGAGCACAGTATAGCTGTCCCCTGAGAGGCTCTGCCAGAGCCAGACCAATACAGATGTGGATGTACACAGCCAAACATCAGACTGAGCATGGAGATTCCAAATGGAGACGTTGGGGCAAGAACTGTAGGAGCTGAAAGGGTTTGCAACCCAATAGGAAGAACTGCCAGGAGTGCTTTCACTCATAAGATACAAGGCTCACAGACCCACAGGAGAGAAAGCTCCTGTCAGAGCCAGCAAGACCAACTAACATCAGAGAGAACTAGATTTCAAGAAAGAAGCACAAGAACCTAAGCAACAGAAACCAAGAATATTCGGCACCATCAGAACCCAGTTCTCCAACCACAGCAAGTTCTGGATACCCCAGCATATTGAAAGAGCAAGATTCAGATTTAAAATCACATTTCATTATGACAGAGGACTCTAAGAAGAACATAGATAACTCCCTTAAAGAAATGAAAATGTAGGCACAGCATACTCAAACTTATAGGTTACAGTGAAAACAGTGCTGAGAGGAAAACTCATAGATCTGAGGGCCTCCAAAAAGAAACTAGAGAGAGCATACACTAACAACTTGACAGCACACCCGGAAGCTCTAGAACAAAAACAAAAAGCAAAAACACCCAAGAAAAGTACACAGCAGGAAATTATCAAACTCAGAGCTAAAATCAACCATGTAGAAACAAAAAGAACTATACAAAGAATCAGCAAAACCACAAGCTGGTTCTTTGAGAAAATCAACAAGATAGATAAACCCTTAAGCAAACTAATCAGAGGGCAAAGAAACAGTATCCAAATTAACCAAATCAGAAATGAAAAGAGAAACATAACAACAGGAACTGAGGAAGTTCAAAAAACTCAGTTTCTACTTTAAAAGCCTATACTCAACAAAACTGGAAAATATGGAGGAAATGGACAATTTTCTAGAAAGATATCAGATGCTAAAGTTGAATCAGGATTAGATAATCCATCTAAACAGTCCCATAACTGTAAAGAAACAGAAACAGTCATTAAAAGTCTCCCAACCAAAAAAAAAAAAAACCCCAGGACCAGATAGGTTTAGTGCAGAATTCTATCAGACCTTCAGAGAAGACTGAATACTAATACTCTTCAAACTATTCTGCAAAATAGAAACAGAAGAAACACTACCAATTTGTTCTTTGAAGCTATAATTATGCGTATACCTAAACCAAAGACCCTACAAAGAAAGAAAACCTCAGAACAATTTTCCTTATGAATATCCATGCAAAAATACTCAATAAAATTCTTGCAAACCAAATCCAAGAACATATGAAGACAATCATTCATCATGATCAAGTAGGCTTCATCCCAGGGATGCAGGGATGTTTCAATATATGAAATTCCATCAATGTAATCCACTATATAAACAAACTTAAAGAAAAAAATCCACATGATCATCTCATTAGATGCTGAGACAGCGTTTCACAAAATTCAACACCCCTTAATGATAAGTCTTAGAGAGATCAGGAATTCAAGACCCATACCTATATTTGCAAATGTATTTGGAATACCAAGAAACAAAGTATAAGCAAAAACTATTCTCAACGATAAAAGAACTTCTGGGGGGAATCACCATCCCTGACCTCAATATGTATTACCGAGCAATCGTGATAAAAAAAAAAAACTGCAGGGAGGGGAATAAAAAAAAACTCCATGGTATTGATACAGAAACAGGCAGGTAGATCAGTGGAATAGAATTGAACATCCAGAAAAGAACCCACACACCTATGGTTACATGGTCTTTGACAAAGAAGCTAAAATCATCCAGTGGAAAAAAGATATAGCATTTTCAACAAATGGTGCTGGTTCAACTGGAAGTCAGCATGTAGAAGAATGCAAATTGTCCCATTCTTCTCTCCTTGTACAAAGCCCAAGTACAAGTGGATCAGAGACCTCCACATACAGATACACTGAAACTAATAGAGAAGAAAGTGAGGAAGAGCCTGGAACACATAGACATGGGGGAAATTTTCCTGAACCGAACACCAATGGCTTATGTCCTAAGATCAAGAGTCAACAAATGGGACCTCATAAAATTGCAAAACTTCTGTAAGGCAAAGGACACTATCAATAGGGAAAAAACAGCAACCAACAGATTGGGGAAAGATCTTTACCAATCCTACACCCAATAGAGAGCTAATATCCAATATATACAAAGAACTCAAGAAGTTAGACTCCAGAGAATCAAATAATTCTATTAAAAATGGGGTACAGAGCTAAACAAAGAATTCTTAACTGAGGATTTTCAAATGGCCGAGAAGCACCTAAAGAAATGTTCAATATCCTTAGTCATCAGGGAAATGCAAATCAAAACAATCCTGACATTTTACCTCACTCCAGTCAGAATGGCTAAGATTAAAAAAAAAACTCAGGAGATAGAGGAACACTTCTCCATTGTTGGTGGGATTGCAAGCTGGTACAAAACCACTCTGGAAATCAGTGTGGAAGTTCCTCAGAAAGTGGACATAGTACTACCTGAGGACCCAGATATGCCACTCCTGGGCATACACCCAAAAGATGCTCCAAGATATAACAAGGACACATGCTCCACTATGTTCATAGCAACCTTATTTATAATAGCCAGAAGCTGGAAAGAACCCAGATGACCTTCAACAGAGGAATGGATAATGAAAATGTGGTACATCTACACAATGGAGTACTGCTCAGCTATTAAAAACAACGACTTCATGAAATTCTTAGGCAAATGGATAGAACTAGAAAATATCATCCCGAGTGAAGTGACCCAATCACAAAATAACACACATAGTATATACTCACTGATAAGTGGATATTAGACCAAAAGCTTGGAATAACTATGAAAAAAATTCACAGACCCTATGAAGCCCAAGAAGAAGGAATACCAAAATGTGGATGCTTCACTCCTTCTTAGAAGGGAGAATACAATACTCATGGGAGGGAATACAGGGACAAAGAGTGAAGCAGGGATTGAAGAAAAAGTCATCCAAAGACTGCCCCACCTGGGGATCCATCCCACATGCAGCCACCAAACACAATTACTATTGCTGATAACAAGAAGTGCTTGCTGACAGGAACCTGATATGGATGTCTCCTGAGAGGCTCTGCCAGAACCTTATTAATACAGAACCTTATTAATACAGAGCCTTATTAATACAATGGTTGCAGCTAACCATTGGACTAAACACACGGACCCCAGTGGAGAAGTTAGGAAAAGGACTGAAGGAACTGAAGGGGCTTGCGATCTCATAGAAATAAAACACTCTCAACCAACAAAAGCCCCCAGAATTCCCAGGGACTAAACCACCAACCAATGAGTATACATATAGGGAACCATGGCTCCAGTCGCCTATGTAGCGGAGAATGGTATTGTCCAGCATCAATTGGTCCTGTGAAGGCTTATTTCACTAGTGTAGGGAATGTCAAGGTGTTGAGGTGGAAGTCCATGAGTGGGGGTGGGAGCATATTCATAGAAGCAGGGGGAGGAGAAAAGGGTAATGGGAGGGGGAAGGAAATAACATTTGAAATGTAAATACATAGAATATCCAATAAATTTTTTTTTAAAAACGAGAAAATTAAAAAAGGAAGGATGTTTTCTGAGAAGTGGTGAGTAAAGAACTTTTTCAACAATGAAAAGTTTTGTTTAAAAAAATGAGTATAAATGGTTTTATGTGCCTATACATATGAGTCAGTGCAATGCAGATGTGAGCTCTTATGTGCTGCTTCTCAGAGTTATTGGCTCAAATATGATTTATGCTTCTTCATTTCATAAGTTAATTGTTTAATATTTTAAGAAGAATAAGCACAAGACTTGGGTATTTAAGTCAAGTCAGTTTTGACATGGGAAGATAAAATATCATTAATGCCTGAATTGTGGTAATTTTAAAAAGAAATTTAATTAAACAATTTTACATTATCCTGACCAAGGTCAAGCAAACTGCCCTAGAAAGTAATTGGAACTCACTTTTCCATCAACTACACAAGACTACTACTTAGTGTACAGCTTTTGAGGAGAGATGTAAGTTAACATCTAACCCTACCTGGAATTTGCACTAACTGTCAAAAGAATCATTCATGTCACATTGGAGTTGAACTTTCCTAAAGTTGTCAGAATCTGGCTTTCCATGATCCTATTATATTAGACTGAAAAGTGACCACAGACATGATGCAAACCTTGATTCAGAGCATTATCTGTGACTACAGTCTCAGACAATCTGAGTCATAGACAAAAACATACTCAAAGAAAGGAATATGTGTATATGATAATCAATAGGTATACTCAAACCTAATTAGAGATTCTTCTGAGCCCTGCAAACACTGTCCAGTTGGGAAATGGATTGCTAGGTGTGCTGTATATGACACACTCAACCTCGAATTGGCAAATTGTGTGAGATGCAGTTATTCTATACACTAGTGCTATTTTTGGAGACACATTAAAATTGAAAAACCCTGAATAATTTCACTTGATAAGTGAGTTTTATGATGGGAAGAAAGGATATACACTAATACTCATATGTCAATGTTAAAATATTACTGAATACATTATTTTTAAATCCCAATGTTTACCATCATAGGCAGAAAAGAATTTTCTTCTTGCAAAGAACTCTAATTAGGGCTCCCTTTATGTCTCTGTTCCTCAGGCTGTAGATGAAGTTGTTTATGAGGTTTAATAGTTCTCTGGTGGAATTTTTTGGGTAACGTCAGTATACTATCATATCATCTGCAAATAGTGATGTTTTTACTTCTTCCTTTCCAATTTGTACTCCTTTGGCATTCTTTTGTTGTGCAGTAGCTCTGGCTAGAACTTCGAGTATTATAATGAATAAGTAGGGGTAGATTGGGCATCCTTGTCTCGTCCCTGATTTTACTGGGATTGCTTCAAGTTTTTCTCCATTTAGTTTGATGCTGGCTACTGGTTTCCTGTATATTGCTTTTACTATGTTTAAATATGGGCCTTGAATTCCTTATCTTTCCAGGACTTTTAACATGAAGGGGTGTTGAGTTTTGTTGAACGGTCTCTCAGAATCTAATGAAATGCTTGTATGTTTTTTTCTTTGAGTTTGTTTACATAGTGGATTATGTTGATGGATTTCTGTATATTTAACCAATCCTGTATCCCTTGATCATGATGAATGATCGTTTTGATGTGTTCTAGGATTTGGTTTGTGAGAATTTTATTGAGTATTTTTGTGTCGATATTTGTAAGGGAATTTCATCTGAAGTTCTCTTTCTTTTTGGGTCTTTTTGTGGTTTAGCTATAAGCATAATTTTGCCTTCATAGAAAGAATTGGGTAGGGAAAACACCAAACCCCATCTGGAACCCTGGTGCACGGAAGCTCTGGGAAAGGGCAGCACAGATCTTCCTGGTTGTTGCCCCCGTGGAGAGCTCATAAGCAACACCCCACGAGCAAACTTGAGCCTCAGGACCACAGGTAAGACAAACCTTCCTGCTCCAAACAACCTGCTTGGTGAATTCAGGACACACAGAGGCAAAATTCCTCTAGGACCGAACACTTCCGGTTTTTAGCGGGATTCCCAAACCCGCGGATCCCTGCCCGCAGCAGCTCACTGCTCCCAAACACCATGGGAGAGAGAGCTCACAGCCTGGACAGGTGGGCACTCCTGAGACTGCAGAGCAGAAGAGACCAACAACACTGCCCACCCCTGCCCACATCCCTGGCCCAAGAGGAAACTGTATATGGCCTCTGGGTTCCTGGAGATAAGGGCACAGCAGCAGCAGGTTCCCTGCGTCTGAGACACCGCCGGAACCTGAGGGGACCAACCAGATAAATAGATCTCTGCACCCAAATACCGTGGGAGGGAGAGCTAAACCTTCAGAGAAGCAGACACGCCTGGGAAACCAGAAGAGACTACACTCTGCCCACATCTCTGACTCCAGAGGAAAACACCAAATGCCATCTGGAACCCTGGTGCACGGAAGTTCCTGGAAAGGGTGGCGCAGATCTTCCTGGTTGCTGCCCCTGCGGAGAGCTCATAAGCAGCACCCCATGAGCAAACTTGAGCCTCGGGATCACAGGTAAGACAAACCTTCCTACTCCAAGCGACCTGCCTAGTGAACTCAAGACACAGGCCCACAGGAACAGCTGAAGACCTGCAGATAGGAAAAACTACACGCCCGAAAGCAGAACACTCTGTTCCCATAACTGGCTGAAAGAAAACAGGAAAACAGGTCTATAGCACTCCTGATACACAGGCTTATAGGACAGTCTAGCCACTGTCAGAAATAGCAGAAAAAGTAACACTAGAGATAATCTGATGGTAAGAGGCAAGTGCAGGAACCCAAGCAACAGAAACCAAGTCTACATGGCATCATCGGAGCCCAATTCTCCCACCAAAGCGAACACTGAATATCCAAACACACTAGAAAAGCAAGATCTAGTTTCAAAATCATATTTGATCATGATGCTGGAGGACTTCAAGAAAGACATGAAGAACTCCCTTAGAGAAACACAGGAAAACATAAACAAGTAGAAGTCTACAGAGAGGAATCACAAAAATCCCTGAAAGAATTCCAGGAAAACACAATCAAACAGTTGAAGGAATTAAAAATGGAAATAGAAGCAATCAAGAAAGAACACATGGAAACAACCCTGGATATAGAAAACCAAAAGAAGAGACAAGGAGCTGTAGATACCAGCTTCACCAACAGAATACAAGAGATAGAAGAGAGAATCTCAGGAGCAGAAGATTCCATAGAAATCAACTCAACTGTCAAAGATAATGTAAAGCGGAAAAAGCTACTGGTCCAAAACATACAGGAAATCCAGGACTCAATGAGAAGATCAAACCTAAGGATAATAGGTATAGAAGAGAGTGAAGACTCCCAGCTCAAAGGACCAGTAAATATCTTCAACAAAATCATAGAAGAAAACTTCCCTAACCTAAAGAAAGAGATACCCATAAGCATACAAGAAGGCTACAGAACTCCAAATAGATTGGACCAGAAAGGAAATTCCTCCTATCACATAATAGTCAAAACACCAAAGCGCAAAATAAAGAAAGAATATCAAAAGCAGTAAGGGAAAAAGGTCAAGTAACATATAAAGGTAGAGCTATCAGAATTACACCAGACTTTTCACCAGAGACTATGAAAGCCTGAAGATCCTGGACAGATGTCATACAGACCCTAAGAGAACACAAATGCCAGTCCAGGTTACTGAATCCTGCAAAACTCTCAATTAACATATATGGAGAAACCAAGATATTCCATGACAAAACCAAATTTATGCAATATCTTTCTACAAATCCAGCCCTACAAAGAATAATAAATGGTAAAGCCCAATATAAGGAGGCAAACTACACCTTAGAAAAAGCAAGAAACTAATCGTCTTGGCAACAAAACAAAGAGAAGAAAAACACACAAACATAACCTCATATCCAAATATGAATATAACAAGAAGCAATAATCACTATTCCTTAAAATCTATCAACATCAATGATCTCAACTCCCCAATAAAAAGACATAGATTGACAAACTGGATACGCAACGAGGACCCTGCATTCTGCTGCCTAAAGGAAACACACCTCAGAGAAAAAGACAGACACTATCTCAGAGTGAAAGGCTGGAAAACAACTTTCCAAGCAGATGGTCGGAAAAAGCAAGCTGGAGTAGTCATTCTAATATCAAATAAAATCAGTTTTCAACTAAAAGTCATCAAAAAAGATAAGGAAGGACACTTCATATTCATCAAAGGAAAAATCCACCAAGATGAACTCTCAGTCCTAAATATCTATGCCCCAAATACAAGGGCACCTAAATACGTAAAAGAAGCCTTATTAAAGCTCAAAACATACATTGAACCTCACACAATAATAGTGGGAGATTTCAACACCCCACTCTCATCAACGGACAGATCATGGAAACAGAAATTAAACAGAGACGTAGACAGACTAAGATAAGTCATGAACCAAATGGACTTAACAGATATTTATAGAACATTCTATCCTAAAGTAAAAGGATATACATTCTTCTCAGCTCCTCATGGTACTTTCTCCAAAATTGACCATATAATTGATCAAAAAAAGGCCTCAACAGGTACAGAAAGATAGAAATAATCCCATGCGTGCTATCAGACCACCATGGCCTAAAGCTGGTCTTCAATAACAATAAGGGAAGAACGCCCATATATGCGTGGAAGTTGAACAATGCTCTACTCACCGATAACCTGGTCAAGGAAGAAATAAAGAAAGAAATTAAAGACTTCTTAGAATTTAATGAAAATGAAGGTACAACATACCCAAACTTATGGGACACAATGAAAGCTGTGCTAAGAGGAAACTCATAGCACTGAGTGCCTGCAGAAAGAAACAGGAAAGAACACATGTCAGCAGCTTGACAGCACACCTAAAAGCTCTAGAACAAAAAGAAGCAAATACATCCAGGAGGAGTAGAAGACAGGGAATAATCAAACTCAGAGCTGAAATCAACCAAGTAGAAACAAAAAGGACCATAGAAAGAATCAACAGAACCAAAAGTTGGTTCTTTGAGAAAATCAACAAGATAGATAAACCCTTAGCCAGACTAACGAGAGGACACAGAGTGTATCCAAATTAACAAAATCAGAAATGAAAAGGGAGACATAACTACAGAATCAGAGGAAATTCAAAAAATCATCAGATCTTACTATAAAAGCCTATATTCAACAAAACTTGAAAATCTGCAGGAAATGGACAATTTCCTAGACAGATACCAGGTACCAAAAGTTAAATCAGGAACAGATAAACCAGTTAAACAACCCCATAACTCCTAAGGAAATAGAAGCGGTCATTAAAGGTCTCCCAACCAAAAAGAGCCCAGGCCGAGACGGGTTTAGTGCAGAATTCTATCAGACCTTCATAGACGACCTCATACCAATACTATCCAAACTATCCCACAAAATTGAAACAGATGGAGCACTACCGAATTCCTTCTATGAAGCCACAATTACTCTTATACCTAAACCACACAAAGACCCAACAAAGAAAGAGAACTTCAGACCAATTTCCCTTATGAATAGCGACACACAAATACTCAATAAAATTCTGGCAAACCGAATCCAAGAGCACATCAAAACAATCATCCACCATGATCAAGTAAGCTTCATCCCAGGCATGCAGGGATGGTTTAATATACGGAAAACCATCAACGTGATCCATCATATAAACAAACTGAATGAACAAAACCACATGATCATTTCCCTAGATGCTGAGAAAGCATTTGACAAAATTCAACACCCCTTCATGATAAAAGTCCTGGAAAGAGTAGGAACTCAAGGGCCATACCTAAACATAGTAAAAGCCATATACAGCAAACCAGTTTCTAACATTAAACTAAATGGAGAGAAACTTGAAGCAATCCCACTAAAATCAGGGACTAGACAAGGCTGACCACTCTCCCCCTACTTATTCAATATAGTTCTTGAAGTTCTAGCCAGAGCAATCAGACAACAAAAGGAGGTCAAGGGGATACAGACTGGAAAAGAAGAAGTCAATATATCACTATTTGCAGATGATATGATAGTATATTTAAGTGATACCAAAAGTTCCACCAGAGAACAACTAAAGCTGATAAACAACTTCAGCAAAGTGGCTGGATATAAAATTACCTCAAATAAATCAGTAGCCTTCCTCTACACAAAAGAGAAACAAGCCGAGAAAGAAATTAGGGAAACGACATCCTTCATAACAGACCCAAATAATATAAAGTACCTTGGTGTGACTTTAACCAAGCAAGTAAAAGATTTGTACAATAAGAACTTCAAGCCTCTGAAGAAGGAAATTGAAGAAGACTTCAAAAGATGGAAAGATCTCCCATGCTCATGGATTGCCAGGATTAATATAGTAAAAATGGCCATTTTACCAAAAGCAATGTACAGATTCAATGCAATCCCCATCAAAATACCCATCATTTCTTCAAAGAGTTAGACAGAACAATTTGCAAATTCATCTGGAATAACAAAAAACCCAGGATAGCTAAAACTATCCTCAACAATAAAAGGACTTCAGGGGGAATCACTATCCCTGAACTCAAGCAGTATTACAGAGCAATAGTGATAAAAACTGCATGGTATTGGTACAGAAACAGACAGATAGACCAATGGAACAGAATTGAAGACCCAGAAATGAACCCAAACACCTATGGTCACTTGATTTTTGACAAAGGAGCCAAAACTATCAAATGGAAAAAAGATAGCATTTTCAGCAAATGGTGCTGGTTCAACTAGAGGTCAACATGTAGAAGAATGCAGATCGATCCATGCTTATCTCCCTGTACAAAGCTTAAGTCCAAGTGGATCAAGGACCTCCACATCAAACCAGAGACACTCAAACTAATAGAAGTAAAACTAGGGCAGCATCTCGAACACATGGGCACTGGAAAAAATTTCCTGAACAAAACACCAATGGCTTATGCTCTAAGATCCAGAATCGACAAATGGGATCTCATAAAACTGCAAAGCTTCTGTAAGGCAAAGGACACTGTGGTTAGGACAAAACGGCAACCAACAGATTGGGAGAAGATCTTTACCAATACTACAACAGATAGAGGCCTTATATCCAAAATATACAAAGAACTCAAGAAATTAGACTGCAGAGACAAATAACCCTATTAAAAAATGGGGTTCATAGCTAAACAAAGAATTCACATCTGAGGAATGCTGAATGGCTGAGAACCACCTAAATAAATGTTCAACATCTTTAGTCATAAGGGAAATGCATATCAATACACAGTGAGATTTCACCTCACACCAGTGAGAATGGCTAAGATCAAAAACTCAGGTGACAGCAAATGCTGGCGAGGATGTGGAGAAAGAGGAACACTCCTCCATTGTTGGTGGGGTTGCAGACTGGTACAACCATTCTGGAAATCAGTCTGGAGGTTCCTTAGAAAATTGGACATTGGATTACCTGAGGAACCAGCTATACCTCTCTTGGGCATATACCCAAAAGATGTCCCAACATATAAAAAAGACACATGCTCCACTATGTTCATAGCAGCCTTATTTATAATAGCCAGAAGCTGGAAAGAACCCAGATGTCCTTCAACAGAGGAATGGATACAGAAATGTGGTACATCTACACAATGGAATATTACTCAGCTATCAAAAACAATGCCTTTATGAAATTCATAGACAAATTTTTGGAACCGGAAAATATCATCCTGAGTGAGGTAACCCAATCACAGAAAAACACATGGTATGCACTCATTGATAAGTGGCTATTAGCCCAAATGCTTGAATTACCCTAAATGCATAGAACACATGAAACTCAAGATGGAATGATCAAAATGTGAATGCTTCACTCCTTCTTTAAAAGGCGAACAAGAATACCCTTGGCAGGGAATAGAGAGGCACAGATTAAAACAGAGACAGAAGAAACACCCATTCAGAGGCTGCCCCACATGTGGCCCATACATATACAGCCACCCAATTAGAAAATATGAATGAAGCAAAGAAGTGCAGGCCGACAGGAGCTGGATGTAGATCTCTCCTGAGAGACACAGCCAGAATACAGTAAATACAGAGGTGAATGCCAGCAGCAAACCACTGAACTGTGAACAGGACCCCTGGTGAAGGAATCAGAGAAGGAACTGGGTGAGCTTGAAGGGGCTTGAGACCCCATATGAGCAACAATGCCAAGCAACCAGAACTTCCAGGGACTAAGCCACTACCTAAAGAGTATACATGGACTGACCCTGGACTCTGACCTCATAGATAGCAGTGAATATTCCTAGTAAGATCATCAGTGGAAGGGGAAGCCCTTGATCCTGCTAAGACTGAACCCCAGTGAACGTGATTGTTGGGGGGAGGGTATCAATTGGGGGAGGATGGGGAGGGGAACACCCATAAAGAAGGGGAGGGGAAACGTTAGGGGGATGTTGGCCAGGAAACCGGGAAAGGGAATAACACTCGAAATGTAAATTAGAAATACTCAAGTTAATAAAAAAAATAAATAAAAAAGAATGAATTGGGTAGTGCTTCTTCTGTTTCTATTTTATGAAATACTTTGCACAGTCTTGGTATTAGGTCTTCTATGAAGGTCTGATAGAATTCTGTACTAAACCAATCTGGTCCCACAGTACTTTCAGACAGGAACAATCATGGGTCAGATCTTTGACTGTGGGATGGCAAACCAATCCCTCACTTGTAGTCCAGTATTTCTTCTGTAGGTGAGCTCTACAAATTCCCTGTCTCTAGTGTAGAACATTTCATCTAACGTCCCTCCTTTTGACTCCTTTGTCATTCTTGGAAACATTGGTTTATACCAGGTTATTATATTGTTAATAAATATAGAAACAAAACTTTTCCTTTATTGAACAAGGCCATAAAATTATAAGTAACAACTGCAATTTATCCTAAGCTTGATTTATCAGGCTTACACTCATCTGTAAGTATTATGACTGAGCATTAAAAGGTATTAATGTATCTTAATGCAGGGCAATTTGCCTGGTTTGACTCATATTTTATCTATTCTCATTGTAAACATCCTGAAACTACAAAGTGCTGCCAGCCTGAGAAGAGGTTATTACATTCTTGGTTGGTTGTTTAAGTTAAAATGATTTGTAAAATTTTAGGAATGAGGACATTGGAATGATGAAAATAAAATCATTATTATCTTATGCTTAACCTGTAACCCTGGGCACACTAGAAAAATAAGTATGCCCAGGACTGTACCCCTTGAAATCATGAATGCTTTTGAATCTATATGAATAAAGAAAATTTCAGATTGCTAATCAGTCAGAAGTTGCAAAGCATCCTAATCTTGGTTTCTGAGTCTCACCTCCCCTCACCTGTTCCTTACATCTGCCCTGGAACCTGTTCACTCCAGGAGCTGGCCCCCACAATGAGAGCATGGAGCTTTAGTCAGTCATCATCTGTCACCAGGCAAGGGTCCTAGTGGTGGGACTGGGAGACCACCTGAGCCACAAATCCTATATCAGTCCTGCCTACAAGTTGTTCTGAGCCAATGTGGCTCAGAGATTAGTGGTGTTGCAAACAAATGACTGGTAAAACTTTGGCCCCTAGCCACTGGGATGAAGCTTATGCCTGACATTCTGTGGATGTCCAAGAACTGAGAGGTGGATAACTCAGAGATCTAGGATAGAATTGAATACAAATGACCAAAACAAAGTCAAAGAAATTATTCCTAATGATATTCTGCTATACCAATAGTGCCTAGCTTAATCATCATCAGAGAGGCTTTCTCTGGCAGTTGATTGGAGCACATGCCAATTAGGTAGAGCTCAGGGATCCCTTGAGAACATGGGGAGGAAAGATTTTCATAGATAGGAAGGTAGAAGACATGAAGAGAACATGGCACCCAGAAACAACTAAGCAGGTATACAGGGATTTCCAGACACTGAAGTGGCAATCACAGAGCCTGCATGGGTCTGCATTAGGTCCTCTGCGTACATACTGTGGTTGTTTAGTTTAGGTTTCTATGGGACTCCTAACAGTGGGAATGGGGGTATCTTTGCCTCTTTTCTCTGCTCTTGGGACCCTTTTCTTCCTCTTGAGTTGCCTCTTCCAGTATTGATATGAGGGATTGTGTGTAGCTTTATTGCATCTTGTTATGCTGTGTTTGGTTTGTAGCCATGAGAGGCTGTTCTTTTCTGGAGATAAAAAGAGGTTCAGTGGATCTGAGGGAGTGGGGAGCTTGTGGGGAGCCTAGAAAGAATAAAAGGTCGGTAGGCCGCACTTGGGATATATTGTATGAGAAAAGAATAAATAAAAAGAGAAGAAAAAATTACTGATCATTAACAAAGAAACATGCTGTATCATATATATATATTTGCAAAGTATACTGCACTCAACACAGAAATTTGTCTAGCATCACAAAATCTTGGTTTAGCAAGAATGTAAGGAAGGGAGATCTGGTAATACAGTGGCTGTTACCTAATAATTTTCTAGAGTTACATGTGCAAAGCAGAGGGTGGCAATACTGAGTCACTCAGAGGCCCTTCTATAACAGAACCACTTTGCAAAAGTCCTGTTTAAAAAATAAAAATATTAAGTAGCATGTTCTTAATGTGGGTCTCATTGCAGAGCTCCATTTTATAATAATAATATACATATGTATACTAGTTAAATTTAAGTAGAAAATTCCATTGGCATCACTATAAAGAACTTTTCTTCCTGCAAAGGAGAGTTATCAAGGCATCTTTCACATCTCTGTTCCTCAGGCTGTAGATGAAGGGATTCAGCATGGGAGTCACCACTGTGCACATCATTGCCATGGCAGTCTCCTTCACTATAGAGCTATTTGTTGATGGACATAAGTACAGACCAAAAATTGTCCCATAGAATAGTGAGACCACAGACAAATGGGACCCACAAGTGGAGAAGATCTTGTGTAAAACATGTGCAGATGAAACATTTAGAATGGAGAAGACAATTTGCACATAGGACACAACAATGAGTAAGAATGGGATGATGCTAACAAGTCCTCCCATGATAAATATCATTAATTCATTAATATGAATGTCAGAGCAGGCCAACTTGAGCAGGGCAGATATGTCACAGAAAAAGTGGTGGATCACATTATCTTCACAGAATGACAATTTAGCCAAGAGTATGGTGTGCAACATGGAATACAGCAGAGTAAATGCCCAGGACAGTACCATCAGACACACACAGAGTTTGGTGCTCATGATGCTCATGTAATGAAGTGGGAAGCAGACAGCTACATAACGGTCATAGGCCATGACCAAAAGAAGGATGCTCTCCAGGTCTCCAAAAACTAATAAAAAGTACATTTGTGTCAGGCAGCCATCATAGGAGATGGATGTGTCCTGGCTCTGCATGTTCTGCAGCAACTTGGGCATTGTGACAGAAGAAAAGCAGAGATCAGAGAAGGACAAGTTGCTGAGAAACAAGTACATGGGTGTGTGGAGATGGGAGTCCAGGAGAATGAGGATGATGATGATGAAGTTTCCCAGGATTGTGGTGAGGTACATGGCCAGGAACAGGGCATAGAACAGGTGCTGGTGCTCTGGGGGGATGGGTAAGCCCAGGAGGATAAATTGGGAGATGACAGTTTGGTTGTTCATTATCATTCTTCCTTTCCAGGACCCTAATTAGAAAATATTCGTGTCCCTTAAGATTCAGGATAAAAGTGAACATATATCTAGGATATATATATATATATATATATACACATATATATATAGTGTGTGTGTATGTGTGTATATATATGCATATATATATATGTATTTACTACAATGGATTTATAGTCATCATAGTATTCAAAACTTTTAATGTCTATAATCATTACCATTATTAATATTTTCAACTTTTCTTTAATGAGGTTCAATTACTCATCCTTTCATAGAAAGTTCCATGACATTTTTACTGAGATCCAAAATGGACTAATGCTTTGCTCTCCTGATATATGCTTGTCCTAGGTGACTGTTTTTTGATCATTTTTATTTGCTCTCTGTTATTTTGTATACTGATGCTTTTGAAGAATGTGATTAAACTTTACCATTATAAATTTATATAAATATCATAAACATCTCACATTCTCCAATGCATTAGATTACCCTTTCAAACTCAAATGTGCATGTCCCTATTACATACAGATTTCTGTTTCACTATTAACTAATTATTTTCATTCCATTGCATGTATGACAGGCATCAGAATCTCAAAGCCCCAAGTGAAATTCATGTTTTCATTTTGTTGTTCTCTATAGGATCCCACATTCTCCTCCCTCTCCAGTCTCCCATAGAATAATGGAAGCAATTCAGATTTGAGTCAGAACTGTGTGTCCCTTAAAAACTGTCTTACATAACTCTAGAATTTTGTTGTGAACTGACAAGACAACAACTTATTTTCCTAAATGTCCCTAGCTCTTCTGAGTTTGAGTAAAAGTTTCCATTTGATGATCCTGCTTGCCCTTATTTTATTTTCAGACACAGGAACTAGTGGTTTCTGTTTTCACCACTTATATGCATTATCTTTACTTATATTCTGCTGTTGCTATCACTGCACCTGAGCTGCCCTGCATCCCAGAGAAGGCTAGATTCTGTATAACTTATTAAAACATTGTAATTATCCAGGACGTTTCTAGGAACAGTTTACCTCAGGGATCTTTAATGAAAACAAATTTTAGTCACCAATTTCTCCTTCCTACACTTATGGGAAGGTAAAATTTATACAACAACAAACAAACAAACAAACAAACAAAACAAAGAAAGAAGCAAAAACAGAGTCAAACAAGTCATGAAAAGTCGCAGAGTCATTCCTTATTTAGATAACAATCAAGGCTTCTGCTTGCCTGGATCCCACTTTATTATATGAAATCCTAGTTGTTATATAGATATTTCTTAAATGTCATTAAAATATTTAGACTTTGAGGAAATACTAATCATTTTATCACATGATATACTTCATGCAACAAGATGAAGGAATTAGGGGAAAAGGACAGATGGTTAGAGAAAAAGTTTGCATCTTCTTCTTCTTCAGTTGCAAGTGTGTGTAACTTCTACTCTTCTAAATAACGCCAATATTCTAGACCATTCCTTAAATGTTCCCATTATTAGTCTCTAACACTATGCATTCTTTTGTTTAAGTGACATGAATGGACACCCCCACCCACCCCAAACACATGCTATTCTCTGATTATGGACAAGACTGGCTAATGAATCAGTCACATTTCTTAAAGCTGACAAAACAGAAATGTCAAAAGATCTCAGCCACTTTTTCTGTGATACTATAACTTCGTTTGACTGTGTGCATCTTCACAGACTAACGGTGTTTATTGCAGCTGAATTCAGAGTTTGTGTACTTTGTCATTGTGGATTAGCATTACAGAAATAATGTAGGAAAAATTATGCACTATTTAAAAAGTTGATCTCTTTATTTGTTTCCGACAAGCCTTAAATATGCAACACTGCTACATTTGTGTTCTGAATACTGGGAGGACAGACAAGGGTTACCTTGTCCATTTTCTGCTTATGTAAATGAAAAGTACCCTTGTGTCCATGTTTGTGGACTTCCCTTCTGTTCAGAGGGTGTTTGTTGACAGATCATGAGGAAAAAGGAAGTAGAAGTGGTGAACAGGGTTCAAACATATGAGTATGACAGAAGGATAGTCAGAGATCACTGCAGTGAGACAAGTCTACTTTATTTATTGTTTCAGTATAGGGTATGCAAGAGCTTTTTAGGGTGGCAATCAGAAAGAGCTAATTGACCATAGCATCATGCTTGTGCAAAGGCTGATTGGTCACACTCAGCACCTAATTATCATGCAGGTGGGAAACTAGCTCAGGGCTTGTGTGCAGCCCTGAAACAGCACATGAAAAATTACAGGGGAATTGATTCTAACAATTGGCACACTTACATATCACCTTGAATTCTGTAGAATCCTTGAGCTTGTTTGAGGAGCTTTCATAGTATATTTACACGATCACCTAGATGATATTAACATCACACTTGAAGGACTACACTTGGCTGTTGTGACCTCATACAATACCAGTAAAACAGATTTGTGAACTTGTGGAGATAAAATATTATCATTCTGGGGAGAACATTGTTCAGAGCTTGTGAAGACTCCACTGATAAAAGTATAGTGAACACCCTTCAGCACAATAGCAATGAAGTCCATTTCCCAGGAATGCTCTTGTGTTGAAATGGTAGGATATTGAGTGAAAAAGGATATAATGAGTAATTATAATGAACCCATCAATATGAATGAGGTTATATGAGGACCATAATAATTATACAGTGTGTTGAAGTCTTGGAGACAGAAAAGAAGAATGTTATCATACCTGGAAAACTGTCTCACATCACACTGGCGATTTATGTGGATTCACATCAAGACACATGCTTATTTTCTTGAATGTACAGTTCTGCTGAGGTTGAGTAAAAATTTCTTGGTCAAGATTCTGTTAACTGTTATTTTATTTGCAGTCACAGGAACCACCAGCCATTGTAGTTGTCACCTATCTGCACTATCCCTACTTTCATACTCCTGTTATCACCTCTGTGCCTTGTGGGTCATGCATCCCAGAGGAGTCCAGATTCTGTATATCTCATTAAGGGCAAAGTAATTACCCAGGACCTTTTTTAAAGAAAAATTGACTTCAGGCATCTCTAGTGGAGACCAATTATACTCACCACTGCATATATTTCCTACACTGCGGGAAAGGTACAATTTGAAGAACAATAACAAACAAAACAAATAAATAAATAACAGCAATAAGAAAGACAAATTTGTAAAAAGATGTATATTTATTGTCTGTTCACAAGATGAAGAGAGATTCTGTTGACTGGAGTTCACTTTAATAGGCTGGGTAAGGAAGGGTGAATGAAAACCTCCTATTTTATCAGTCATTATTCTTTTTTTTTGACATTTTTTCACTTTATTAACTTGGGTATTTCTTACTTACATTTTGATTGTTATTCCCTTTACCGGTTGCCGGGCCAACATCCCCCTAGCCCCTCCCCCTTCCCTTCTCTATGGGTGTACCCCTCCCCATCCTCCCCCATAACCGCCCTCCTCCCAACAATCATGTTCACTGGGGTTTCAGTCTTGGCAGGACCAAGGACTTACCCTTCCACTGGTGCTCTTACTAGGCTATTCATTGCTACCTATGAGGTTGGAGCCCAGGGTCAGTCCATGTATATATAGTCTTTGGGTAGTGGCTTAGTCCCTGGAAGCTCTGGTCGGTTGGCGTTGTTGTTCATATGGGGTCTCAAGCTCCTTCAAGCTCTTTCAGTCCTTTCTAAGATTCCTTCAACTGGGGTCCCGTTCTCAGTTCAGTTGTTTAATGATGGCATTCGCCTATGTATTTGCGGTATTCTGGGTGTGTCTCTCAGAAGAGATCTACATCCGGTTCCTGTCGGCCTGCATTTCTTTGCTTCATCCATCTTATCTAGTTTGGTGGCTGTATATGTATGGGCCACAAGTGGGGCAGGCTCTGAATGGGTGTTCCTTCTGCCTCTGTTCCAAACTTTGCTTCCCTATTCCCTCCCAAGGGTATTCTTGTTCACTTTTTAAAGAAGTAGTGAAGCATTCATATTTTGGACATCCTTCTTGAATTTCAAGTGTTCTGTGCATCTAGGGTAATTCAAGCATTTGGACTAATATCCACTTATCAATGAGTGCATACCATGTGTGTTTTTCTGTGATTGGGTTACCTCACTCAGGATGATATTTTCCGGTTCCATCCATTTGCCTATGAATTTCATAAAGTCATTGTTTTTGATAGCAGAGTAGTATTCCATTGTGTAGATGTGCCACATTTTCTGTATCCATTCCTCTGTTGAAGGGCATCTGGGTTCTTTCCAGCTTCTGGCTATTATAAATAAGGCTGCTATGAACATAGTGGAACACGTGTCTTTTTTATATGTTGGGGCATCTTTTGGGTATATGCCCAAGAGAGATATAGCTGTGTCCTCAGGAAGTTCAATGTCCAATTTTCTGAGGAACCTCCAGACTGATTTCCAGAATGGTTGTACCAGTCTGCAATCCCACCAACAATGGAAGAGTGTTCCTCTTTCTCCACATCCTTGCCAGCATTTTCTGTCACCAGAGTTTTTGATCTTAGCCATTCTCACTGGTGTGAGGTGAAATCTCAGGGTTGTTTTGATTTGCATTTCCCTTATGACTAAAGATGTTGAACATTTCTTTAGGTATTTCTCAGCCATTCAGCATTCTTCAGCTGTGAATTCTTTTTTTAGCACTGAACCCCATTTTTTTTCCGGAGCTGAGGACCGAACTGGGGCCTTGCGCTTGCTAGGCAGGCGCTATACCAGTGAGCTAAATCCCCAACCCCTGAACCCCATTTTTTAATAGGGTTATTTGTCTCCCTGCAGTCTAACTTCTTGAGTTTTTTGTATATTTTGGAAATAAGCTCTCTATCAGTTGTAGGATTGGTAAAGATCTTTCCCGAAGCTGTTGGTTACCATTTTGTCCTAACAACGAGGTTGTTTGCCTTACAGAAGCTTTGCAGTTTTATGAGATCCCATTTGTCGATTCTTGATCTTAGAGCATAAGCCATTGGTGTTTTGTTCAGGAAACTTTCTCCAGTGCCCATGTGTTCGAGATGCTTCCCCAATTTTTCTTCTGTCAGTTTGAGTATATCTGGTTTGATGTGGAGGTCCTTGATCCACTTGGACTTAAGCTTTGTCCTGGGTGATAAACATGGACCAATCTGCATTCTTCTACATGTTGACCTCCAGTTGAACCAGCACCATTTGCTGAAAATGTTATTGTTTTTCCATTGGATGGTTTTGGCTCCTTTGTCAAAAATCAAATGAATATGGTTGTGTGGGATCATTTATGGGTCTTCAATTCTACTCCACTGGTGTATCTGTCTGTCTCTGTACCAATACCATGCAGTTTTTATCACTATTGCTCTGTAATACTGCTTGAGTTCAGGGATAGTGATTCCCCTGGAAGTCCTTTTATTGTTAAGGATAGTTTTAGCTATACTGGGTTTTTTGTTATTCCAGATGAATTTGCAAATTGTTCTGTCTAACTCTCTGAAGAATTGGATTGGTATTTTGATGGGGATTGCATTGAATCTGTAGATCGCTTTTGGTAAAACGGCCATTTTTACTATATTAATCCTGCCAATCCATGAGCATGGGAGATCTTTCCATCTTCTGAGATCCTTTTCAATTTCTTCCTTCAGGGGCTTGAAGTTCTTATCATACAGATATATCACTTGCTTGTTTAAAGTCACACCGAGGTATTTTATATTATTTGGGACTATTATGAAAGATGTTGTTTCCCTAATTTCTTTCTCAGCTTGTTTCTCTTTTACGTAGAGGAATGCTACTGATTTATTTTAGTTAATTTTATACCCAGCCACTTTGCTGAAGGTGTTTATCAGCTTTAGTAGTTCTCTGGTCGAACATTTGGGATCACTTAAATATACTACCATATCATCTGCAAATGGTGATATTTTTGTCTTCTTCTTTTCCCATCTGTATCCCTTTGATCTCCTATTGTTGTCTGATGCCTTTGGCTAGAACTTCCAGAACTATAATGAATAAGTAGGGAGGGAGTGGGCAGCCTTGTCTAGTCCCTGATTTTAGTGGGATTGCTTCAAGTTTCTCTGCACATAGTTTAATGTTAGCTACTGGTTTGCTGTATATGGCTTTTACTGTGTTTAGGTATGGCCCTTGAGTTCCTATTCTTTCCAGGACTTTTATCATGAAGGGGTGTTGAATTTTGTCAAATGCTTTCTCAGCATCTAATGAAATGATCATATGGTTTTATTCATTCAGTTTGTTTATATAATGGATCACGTTGATGGTTTTCCGTATATTAAACCATCCCTGCATGCCTGGGATGAAGCCTACTTGATCATGGTGGATGATTGTTTTGATGTGCTCTTGGATTCGGTTTTCCAGAATTTTCTTGAGTATTTTTGTGTCGATATTCATAAGGAAAATTGTTCTGAAGTTCTCTTTCTTTGTTGGGTCTTTGTGTGGTTTAGGTATAAGAGTAATTGTGGCTTCATAGAAGGAATTCAGTAGCACTCCGTCTGTTTCAATTTTGTGCAATAGTTTGGATAGTATTGGTTATGAGGTCTTCTATGAAGGTCTGATAGAACTCTGCACTGAACCCATCTGCACCTGGGCTCTTTTTGGTTGGGATACCTTTAATGACTGCTTCTATTTTGTTAGGAGTTATGGGTTGTTTAAATGTTTAGTCTCTTCCTGATTTAACTTTGGTACCTGGTATCTGTCTAGGAAATTGTCCATTTCCTGCAGATTTTTAAGTTTTGTTGAATATAGGCTTTTGTAATAGGATCTGATGATTTTTTGAATTTCCTCTGATTCTGTTTTTATGTCTCCCTCTGTATTTCTGATTTTGTTAATTTGGACACACTCTGTGTGTCCTCTGGTTAGTATGGCTAAGGGTTTATCTATCTTGTTGATTTTCTCAAAGACCAGCTTTTGGTTCTGTTGATTCTTTGTATGGTCCTTTTTGTTTCTACTTGGTTGATTACAGATCTGAGTTTGATTATTTCCTGTCTTCTACTCCTCCTGGATATATTTGCTTCTTTTTGTTCTAGAGCTTTTAGGTGTGCTGTCAAGCTGCTTATATATGCTTTCTCCTGTTTCTTTCTGCAGGCACTCAGAGATATGAGTTGTCCTCTTAGCACAGCTTTCATTGTGTCCCATAAGTTTGGGTATGTTGAACCTTCATTTTCCATAAATTCTAAGAAGTCTTTAATTTCTTTATTTCTTCCTTGACCAGGTTATCATTGAGTAGAGCATTGTTCAATTTCCATGTATATGTTGGCATTCTTCCCTTATTGTTATTGAAGACCAGCTTTAGCCCATGGTGGTCTGATAGGATGCATGGGATTATTTCCATCTTTCTGTCTGTTGAGGCCTGTTTTATGACCAATAATCTGGTCAATTTTGGAGAAAGTACCCTGAGGTGGTGAGAAGAAGGTATATCCTTTTGTTTTAGGGTAGGAGATTCTATAGCTATCTGTTAAGTCCATTTGGTTTATGACTTCTCTTAGTCTGTCTATGTCTCTGTTTAATTTCTGTTTCCATGATCTGTCCATTGATGAGAGTGAGGCGTTGAAATCTTCTACTATTATTGTGTGAGGTACAATGTGTGCTTTGAACTTTAGCAAGGTTTCTTTTATGTATGTAGATGCCCTTGTATTTGGAGCGTAGATATTCAGGATTGAGAGTTCATCTTGGTGAATTTTTCCTTTGATGAATATGAAATGTCCTTCCTTATCTTTTTTGATAATTTTTAGTTGAAAATCGATTTTATTCGATATTAGAATGGCTACTCCAGCTTGCTTCTTCGACCATTTGCTTGGAATGTTTTTTTCCAGCCTTTCGCTCTGAGGTAGTGTCTGTCTTTGTCTCTGAGGTGTGCTCCCTGTAGGCAGCAGAATGCAGGGTCCTCGTTGCGCATCCAGTTTGTCAATCTATGTCTTTTTATTGGGGAGTTGAGACCGTTGATGTTGAGAGATATTAAGTAATAGTGATTATTGCTTCCTGTTATATTCGTATTTGGATGTGAGATTATGTTTGTGTGTTTTTCTTCTCTTTGTTTTGTTGCCAAGACGATTAGTCTCTTGCTTTTTCTAGGGTGTAGCTTGCCTCCTTATATTGGGCTTTACCATTTATTATCCTTTGTAGGGCTGGATTTGTAGAAAGATATTGTGTAAATTTGGTTTTGTCATGGAATATCTTTGTTTCTCCATCTATGTTAATTGAGAGTTTTGCAGGATATAGTAACTTGGGCTGGCATTTGTGTTCTCTTAGGGTCTGTATGACATCTGTCCAGGACCTTCTAGCTTTCATAGTCTCTGATGAGAAGTCTGGTATAATTTTGATAAGTCTGCATTTATATGTTACTTGACCTTTTTCTCTTACTTCTTTTAATATTTTCTTTGTTCTGTGCATTTGGTGTTTTGACTATTATGTGATGGGAGGAATTTCTTTTCTGGTCCAATCTATTTGGAGTTTTGTAGGCTTCTTGAATGTTTATGGGCATCTCTTTCTTTAAGTTAGGGAAGTTTTCTTCTTTGATTTTGTTGAAGATATTTACTGGTCCTTTGAGTTGGGAGTCTTCTCTCTCTTCTATACCTATTATCCGCAGGTTTTTTCTTCTCATTGAGTCCTGGATTTCCTGTATGTTTTGGACCAATAGCTTTTTCCATTTTACATTATCTTTGACCATTGTGTCAATGATTTCTATGGAATCTTCTGCTTCTGAGATTCTCTCTTCTATCTCTTGTGTTCTGTTGGTGATGCTTGTGTCTACGGATCCTTGTCTCTTCCTTTGGTTTTCTATATCAAGGGTTGTTTCCCTTTGTACTTCTATTTCCATTTTTAATTCCTTCACCTGTTTGATTGTCTTTACCTGGAATTCTTTTAGGGATTTTTGTGATTCCTCTCTATGGGCTTCTACTTGTTTATTTAGGTTTTCCTGCGTTTCTCTAAGGGAGTTCTTTATGTCTTTCTTGAAGTCCTCCATCATCATGAGCAAATGTGATTTTAAATTTAGATCTTGCTTTTCTGGTGTGTTTGAATATTCAGTGTTTGCTTTGGTGGGAGTATTGGGCTCTGATGATGCAATGTAGTCTTGGTTTCTGTTGCTTGGGTTTGTATGCTTGCCTCTTGCCATCACATTATCTCTGGTGTTACCTTGTTCTGCTATTTCTGGCAGTGTCTAAACCGTCCTATAGGCCTGTGTGTCAGGAGTGCTGTGGACCTGTTTTCCTGTTTTCTTTCATCCAGTTATGGGAACAGAGTGTTCTGCTTTTGGGACTGTAGTGAAAGACATCCAGAGTGGGGAGACCCTCACTCAAGTCTTGGGATGATGCGACCCCCCAAGAACTCATGTGAGACTGTCCTTGCTGCAATAAATATGAGGTTTATTCATAGGAACCAGTGCACTGGGGTCGAGACTCATATCCCACGCAGGGGCAGTGGAGTTTGACCTCCAGTAACTAAGACAAGGGGAATTTAAAGGAAGAAACCTCAACCCAAGCGGGTAGGGAGGGCGTCATTGGAAAATGTCGAGAATACAGTGAATCACACGGAGGAGCTTCCTGTTTCTCAAGATTGTTTACTTTATGGTCCATCAGTTCCTGGGAGAAGCTTCCTGCTTCTCAAGATTATTCTCTAAGATTTTAATCTAACTTTATGGTCAGCTAGTACAGGTAGAGGGCAGGGCCTGGAATTTGAGGTATTTAGGGCTTTTTTAAACTTCTGACTTCTTAGCTGCATTTTTCATTCTTTCAGTAGTGTTTCCTGTCTACTGGTCTTCAGCTGTTCCTGTGGGCCTGTGTCCTGAGTCCACTAGACAGGTCGCTTGGAGCAGAACAGTTGGTCTTACCTGTGGTCCTGCAGCTGAAGTTGCTCGTTGGGGACTGCTTTTGAATTCTCCTTGAGGGCGGCAAACAGGAGGGTCTGTGTTGCCTTTTCCCAGGGCCCCCGTGCACCAGGGTCCCAGATGGTGTTAGGTGTTTTCCTCTAAAGTCAGAAATGTGGGCAGAGTGTAGTTTCTTCTGGATTCCCAGGCATGTCTGCCCCTCTGAAGGTTTAGCTCTCCCTCCCACAGGATTTGTGTGCAGAGAAATGTTGACCGGGTCCCTTCAGGTCTGGGCAGTGTCTGGACCACAGGGGACCTGCCGCTCGAGTGCCCTATATTCCGGTTCACAGAGGCCCTTTACAGTTTCCTCTTGGCCAGGGATGTGGGCAGGGGTGGGCAGTATTGGTGGTCTTTCCCATTCTGCAGTCTCAAGAGTGCCCACCTGTCCGGGAGGTGAGCTCTCTCTCTCCCAAGGGGTTTGGGAGCAGTGAGCTATGGGCAGGGATCAGCAAGTTTGGGGCTCCAGCTAAAAACCAGAAGCGTCTGGTCCCAGAGGAATTTTGCCTCTGTGTGTTCTGAATCTACCAGGCAGGTCACTTGGAGCAGATAAGTTGATATTACCTGTGGAATATGAACAATAGGGTTTCCTAGATAAAACCTGCATAATGATGATACCCTTCAATATGTTATGGATGGGGGCACATTTCACAATGAACTACAACAACCAATGGATGCTGAGATAGAGAGAAAGATATTTCTTTAAGGCTAAGATTCTGATAGGTTATCCAATCTCTATAGAGACCCCCTACCTAGATTTACTAACTCCTTCCCACATTGTATGATGTAAACACACTAAGGTCTGTGCATGTGGGTTGTTGTGTAGTTTAGTGTCAGTCAATCATAGCACACACCACCCACGTGATCCAGTTCCTGTCTGTGTGTCTTATCATTTTTTATTCCCCAAGTAAGGCTTCTGAGATACCAGCTATAAATAGTGATATATGTGTGAGAAGGACTGAATGTATTTAAGTGAAACATGTTCACGTCTAGTGCCAAGAGAGGCCAGAAATGGGCTTTAGAACCATTGGCTCTTCAGTTAAGGTGGATCTGAGATAGGCAATCTATATGCAGAGATCTGAAACAATGTTCCCTGGTAGAGTAGCAGATATTCTTTACATTTAACTACTGAGCTGTATCTCCTGCCCCTTATGTAAGAAATTCATACAGTTTTTATTTTATTATTGGATGTATCAATCCTTGCTTTCATTAGTAATTTTCCTGGCTCTTTGTTATTGAAAAATATACTTGAAACACAAAAGTCCTTCATAATTTTGCTTAACACAATAGTTGAAATTCTCTAATATTTATTATAAAACTATATATAAAGGAGTTCAAAAATAAAATACCATATTCGAGGCCTAAAAAAGTCCTTTGTGGACACTGTTGGTAGGACAAAACGGCAACCAACAGATTGGGAAAAGATCTTTACCAATCCTACAACTGATAGAGGGCTTATATCCAAAATATACAAAGAACTCAAGAAGTTAGACCACAGGGAGACAAATAACCCTATTAAAAAATGGGGTTCAGAGCTAAACAAAGAATTCACAGCTGAGGAATGCTGAATGGCTGAGAAACACCTAAAGAAATGTTCAACATCTTTAGTCATAAGGGAAATGCAAATCAAAACAACCCTGAGATTCCACCTCACATCAGTCAGAATGGCTAAAATCAAAAACTCCGGTGACAGGAGATGCTGGCGAGGATGTGGAGAAAGAGGAAAACTCGTCCATTGTTGGTGGGATTGCAGACTGGTAAAACCATTCTGGAAATCAGTCTGGAGGTTCCTCAGAAAATTGGACATTGAACTACCTGAGGACCCAGCATATACCCAAAAGATGTCCCAACATATAACAAAGACACGTGCTCCACTATGTTCATAGCAGCCTTATTTATAATACCCAGAAGCTCAAAAGAACCCAGATGCCCTTCAACAGAGGAATGGATACAGAAAATGTGGTACATCTACACAATGGAATACAATTGCTATCAAAAACAATGACTTTATGAAATTCATAGGCAAATGGATAGGACTGGAAAATATCATCCTGAGTGAGGTAACCCAATCACAGAAAAACACACATGGTATGCACTCAATGATAAGTGGCTATTAGCCCAAATGCTGGAATTACCGTAGATGCACAGAACACATGAAACTCAAGAAGGATGACCAAAATTCGAATGCTTTTCTCCTTCTTTAAAAGGGGACCAAGAATACCCTTGGCAGGGAATAGGGAGGCAAAGTTTAGAATAGAGGCTGAAGGAACACCCATGCAGAACTTGCCCCACGTGTGGCCCATACATATACAGCCACCAAACTAGACAAGATGGATGAAGCAAAGAAGTGCAGGCCGACAGGAACCGGATGTAGATCTCTCCTGAGAGACACAGCCAGAGTACAGCAAATACATAGGTGAATGCCAGCAGCAAACCAGTGAACTGAGAACGGGACCCCCGTTTAAGGAACCAGAGAAAGGACTGGAAGAGCTTGAATGGGCTTGAGATCCCATATGAACAAATGGCAACCAACCAGATCTTCCAGGGACTAAGCCAATACCCAAAAACTATACATGGACTGACCCTGGGCTCCAACCTCATAGGTAGCAATGAATAGCCTAGTATGAGCACCAGTGGAAGGGGAAGCCCTTGGTCCTGCCAAGACTGAACCCCCATTGAATGTGATTGTTGGGGGAGGGCAGTAATGGCAGGAGGATGGGGAGGGGAACACCCATATAGAAGGGGAGGAGTAGAGGTTATGGCGATGTTGGCCCAGAAACCGGGAAAGGGAATAATAATTGAAATGTAAATAAGAAATATCCAAGTTAATAAAGTTGGAGGGAAAAAAGTCCTTTGCACTGATACTTTTTGACCTGGTAGTCAAATATAATATGCATTTACGACTAATCGTGTATACACGAAGAATTCTTTGGCCTATAGTGTAGGATCCATGCTCATTCCTTTTATTATAAGTTAAGATCTATGAAAGAAGTACTGAAGGTTTTCTTTAGCTGGATCAAGTTTTGATATTTGTGATAACAATTTTTGCTTCTGAGCAATGGAGTCTTTTCTTTTTTGTCCCTTAATGGGGAGGACTCTCAAGAAGACTCAGTAAACCAGTATGCAGATTGCTCCTCTATTGATACTGTTTTCATTTTTATGTGCCCATTTGCCCATTTCTTTTCTTCATTTGTGAATCTCATGTACAAGCTCCTGGGAGAAGTACTTGTTTGCATGAGAACTTAATTTTTTCTTCATGTGCCCTTCCTAACCTCTCAGCAAAGCCTACCTATTTTGTCAGTTTTACATGCATTCAATGTCCACATGGTAATTTGGCAAAGAGACATCTATCATCCCATTGTAATGAGCAATGTAGCTTGAGAAAAGATATTGCATTCCCCCTTGAAACACATCAATTCCATTTGGGATACTTTTGTGATTTGCTTTCTGTTGCTGTAGAAAATGCTGAGCAAAACCAATTTTAGAAGAAAAGTGTTCATTTGGCTTACAATTTACATTCCATCATGATGAATAGTACGTAAAGGCTAGTACTGAAACAGAAACCACAGGGTAACATTGACCACCAAGTCTTGCTTCCCAAGAGCTGCTTAGCTTGTTTACTTTTTAACTCAGGGCCATGTCTTCATGGATGGCACTGCCCATAGTGATACTCAGACTATTCCACAACCTTCATCCATCCTGAACCTTCCTCATATTTGGGTTCGCAGACAAAGCTGATGGAAGAAATTTCTTAAATGAGGCTATTTCTTCCCAGGTGATTCCATTTTCTGTCAAGCTGATAAAAACTAACTATGTCAGGTGTGTATTCATAGCGAGCCATTTGTTACAGGGGACAAGACTGTTTTTATCTCAAGACATGTAGATATGATAAGGCCCAGGTACAACTTTACAGGACATGATTTCCTTAAAATAATGGGTGACTGACTTCTCCATCCTGTACATGTTAGGAACCCCTTAAATTGCCACTGTGTAGACACTTTCTATGGTTATGTCCACAATGTCTATTTCTGCCTCCAAAAAAGACTCACAACCTCTCCATTATCCTGAAAGGGCCAGACCCAGATGTTTTGAGTGCAGAATTCTGTCAGAACATCAGAGAAAAGCTAAAAACATCACTTTTCTAATTAATCCTAATTATTCCAGCAATGAGAAATGGAAGAAATATTGCCACATTCATATTATGATGCCATAGTCAACCTCATATCCAAACCACATGAGATATAACAAAGAGAATTAAATACCATTTCCCTTATAAACATTGATGTAGAAATAATCAACAGAATACAAACTGAATATAAGGACACACCCATCACAAACAAGTAGGGTTTATCACATAAATTCAGGGTTCTGCAAATAAAAATTAGTCAATGTATTCCATTATATTGTAAACTGAGAGATAAAAATGACCAAGGATCCCATTATTAGATAACAAAAGAGCTTTTTATGAGTCCTGAATATATTAGTGACACAAGGGATATAACTAAACATAATAAAGTCAATTTACAGTGAGCCTATAGGCATCATCAAATTAAATGTAGAGGAAGCAAAAGCAATTCCACTAAAATCAGGAACAAGACCTGGTTGTCCTCCCTCTCCATATCTATTCAATATAGTGCTTCAAGTTCTAGCTAGAGCAATGATACAATTGAAGTCAATCAAGGGGATAAAATGGAAAGGATGAAATCAAACTATGACTCTTTGCAGATGATAGGATAGTACATAAAATTGATAGGCAAAACTATCTGAGAACTCCTATAGCTAAAACGTCTGAAGTGATGTGACTGGATACCATATTAACTAAAAAGATCAGTAGCTCTTCTAGATACAAAAGACAAATAAAGCAAGGAAGAAATCAGGCAAACTACACCCCTCATAATAGCCACAAACAATATAAAATATCTTGAGGAAACTACAACCAAGGAAGTCCAAGACATGTAAGACAAAAACTTTGAAGAAAGAAATTGAAGAAGATATCAGAAGATTGAAAGATTTCTTATGTTCATGGATTGATACAGTAAAAATGTTCATTCTGTTAAAAAACATTCTACAGATTCAATGCAATCTCCATCAAAATTCCAATCTAATTCTTTATAGAATTTGAAATGGCAATAGTCAATTTCAAATGGAAAAAAAACCAAGATAACTAAAACAGTCCTGAATTACATAAAAACTACTGGAGTTATCACATTCACTGATTTCAAGCTGTTCAATACCTCTATATTAACTGCCTGATATTGGAATACAAAATAGACATTGATTAATGGAATTGAATTGAAGACCTACACATAAATCCCCATATGTATGGACACCTAAGTCTTAATAAAAAACCTATCAAACAAGAAATATTCAATGAAAAAATAGAAAACATCTCCAAGAAGCTGTACTGGTCCAATTGCATGTCTGCATAAAGAAAAATGCAAAGAGATCATCCCTGAACATAAAACTCACGTTCAAATGGATCAAAGACCACACCTTTAAACTAGGTACACTTCACCTGATAGTGAATAAAAGGGGAATAGCCTTGAGCAGATCAACTTCCTGGAAAGAAAAGCAGTCTCAGAGGCACTAACATTGATAATTAACAAATGGAACCTCATGAAACTTAAAACCTTATGTCAAAGGATACTGTCAACAGGGAAAAACAGCAGCCTACAGAAATATTTTCACTAACTCCACATTTAAAAGAGGGACAATACACAAAATATGTAAAGAACTAAAAATAATCCCTAGATGTTGACAAACAAAACAATCTACTTTAAAAATGGGGTACAGATCTGAATAGAGAATTCTCAACAGAGGAACCTCAAATGGCCAAAAATCACTTAAAGCAGTGCTCAACATCCTTAGCCACCAGGAAAATGCAGACCTACATTGAGATTCTTTCTCATAGGTCTTAGAATAGCTAAGGTCAATAACATAAGTATATTCATAGTGAGCCATGTAAGGATATGGAGTGAGAAGAATGTTTCCATTGCTGATGGGAATGCAAACTTGTACACCTATTATGAAAATCAATATGGCAGTTCCTCAGAAAATTTAGAATTTATGTACATCAAGACCCAGTCATAATACTTCTGGGCATGTGCCGAAAAGACACACCATTCTACTACAAGAACACTTGTTGAACTACAATCAGAGCAGGTCTATTCATAATATCCCGAAACAAACCTAAGTATTCCTCAAATGTAGAATGGAGAAAGAGAATGTGGTACATTTACACAGTGGAGTATTTCTCAGCTGTTAAAAATGGGATCATTAAATTTGCTAGCAAATTTTGGGACCTAGGAAAAAACTCATGCTGAGCAAGGCAATGTAGACCCATAAATGCGAACATGGTATGTACTTACTTGTAAGTAGATATCAGCTGTGAATTAAAGAATAAGCACACTACAACCCACAGACCAAGATCAACTAAAAAGGAAGGCTCTGGTGCAGAAGGGAAAAAGGGGAAAAAGAAACAGAATAGATTTTACAGATGGACTGTGTGTAAATGGAGATGGGATAAGGAGGCATCAGGTGGGTGAGTCAGGGATTTTGGGAGCGAGTAGTAAGTGAAAAGACAACTCAAATAATGGGACATTAAGGGGATGACATTGAAAGCTTCTGCAGTAGAAACTACATGGAGCCTATGAGGGTGATCTTAGTGAGGACTAGTAATGGAGTGGCATAGCCATTTCCTATGTGAACAGTGTATGTCGTGAATCCAGCCCAGCTGTTTTGATCATGTACTTGTGAGCCACAGGCTGTGATCATTGACCTGATGCACTTTTCATTAGTTTGAGTCTCCACATTCCACTTTTTTTTCTCCATCTTTATTAACTTGGGTATTTCTTATTTGCATTACAATTGTTATCCCCTTTCCCGGTTTCCGGGCCAACATCCCCATAACTCCTTCCCCTCCCTTTCTATATGGGTGTTCTCCTCCCCATCCTCCCCCCATTACCACCCTCCCCCCAACAATCACATTCAATGGGGGTTCATTCTTGGCAGGACCAAGGGCTTCCCCTTCCACTGGTGCTCTTACTAGGCTATTCATTGCTACTTATGTGGTTGGAGCCCAGGGTCAGTCCATGTATAGTCTTTGGGTAGTGGCTTAGTCCCTGGAAGCTCTGGTTGGTTGGCATTGTTCACAAGGGGTCTCAAGCTCCTTCAAGCTCTTTCAGTCCTTCCTCTGATTCCTTCAATGGGGGTACCGTTCTCAGTTCAGTGGTTTGCTGCTGGCATTTGCCTATGTATTTGCTGTATTCTGGCTGTGTCTCTCAGGAGCGATCTACATCCGGCTCCTGTTGGTCTGCACTTCTTTGCTTCATCCATCTTATCTAGTTTGGTGGCTGTATATGTATGGACCATATGTGAGGCAGGCTCTGAATGGGTGTTCCTTCTGCCTCTGTTTTAAACTTTGCCTCCCTATTCCCTGACAAAGGTATTCTTGTTCCCCTTTTAAAGAAGCATTCACATTTTGGTCATCCTTCTTGAGTTTCATGTATTCTGTGTATCTAGGGTAATTCGAGCATTTGGGCTAATATCCACTTATCAATGAGCATACCATGTGTGTTTTCTGTGATTGGGTTACCTCACTCAGGATGACATTCTCCAGTTCTATCCATTTGCCTATAAATTTCATAAAGTCATTGTTTTTGATAGCGGAGTAGTATTCCATTGTGTAGATGTACCACATTTTCTGTATCCATTCCTCCGTTGAAGGGCTTCTGGGTTCTTTCCAGGTTCTGGCTATTATAAATAAGGCTGCTGTGAACATAGTGGAGTATGTATCCTTGTTATATTTTGGAGCATCTTTTGGGTCTGTGCCCTGAAATGATATAGCTACGTCCTCAGGTACTACTGTATCTAATTTTCTTAGGAACCTCCAGACTATTTTCCAGAGTGGTTGCCTGAAACTGGAGTTCAGCATGTAGAAGAATGTAAATTGACCCACTCTTGTATCCCTGTACAAAGCTTAAGTCCAAGTGGATCAAGGCCTTCCACATTAAACCAGATACACTCAAACTAATAGAAGAAAAATTGGTGAAGAGCCTCAAACACATGGGCACTTGGCAAAATTTCCTGAACAAAACACCAATGGCTTATGATCTAACATCAAGAATTGACAAATGGGACCTCATAAAACTGCAAAGCTCCTGTAGAGCAAACGATACTGTCATTAGGACAAAATGGCGAGCAACAGATTGGGAAAAGATACTTACCAATCGTACATCTCATGGAGGCTATATCCAAAATATACAAAGAACCCAAGAAGTTAGACTCCAAAAAGCCAAGCAACACTGTTAAAATCGGGAACAGAACTAAACAAAGAATTCTCAGCTGAGGAATATTGAATGGCTTAGAAGTACGTAAAGAAGTGTTCAACATCCTTAGTAATCAGAGAAATACAAATCAAAACAACCCTGAGATTCCACCTCACACCATTCTGAATGGCTAAGATCAAAAACTCAGGTGACAATAGATGCTAGCAAAGATGTGGTGAAAGAGGAATACTCCTTCATTTCCGGTGGGATTGCAAACTGGCACATCTACTCTGGAAATCATTCTGGAGTTTCCTCATATATTTGGACATTGCACTACCTGAGTACACAGATATACATCCCCTTGGCATATACCAAAATGATGCTCCAACATACAACAAAGACACATGCTCCACTATATTCATTGCAGCCTTTTTCATAATAGCCAGAAGCTGAAAGTACCCAGATGCCCTACAACAGAGAAATGGACACAGGAAATGTGGTACAGCTACACAATTGATCACTACTCAGCTACCAAAGAAAAGATGACTTCATGAAATTCACAGGCAAATGGATGGAACTAGAAAATGTCATCCTGAACAAGGTAACCCAGCCACACACATGGTATGCATTCACTGATAAGTGGATATTAGCCCAAAAGCTCGAATTTCCAAAGACATGATTCACATACCACAGAAGCTCAAGAAGAAGGATGATCAAAGTGCAGATGCTTTGGTCCTTCTTAGAAGGGGGAACAAAAATATTTATAGGATGGAATATGGAGACAAAGTTTGTAGCAGAGACTGAAGGAATGGCCATTCAGTGCCTGCCCAATCCATGGCTACAACACACACACACACATACACACACACACACACACACACACACACACACACACACACATCCACCAAAACTAGATAATATTGATAAAGCAAAGAAATGCATGTTGACAGGAGCCTCACATAGCTGTCTCCTGAGAGCCTCAGCCAAAGCATGTCAAATACAGAGGCGAATGTTAGTAGCAAACTATTGAACTGAGAATGGGGTCCCTGTTAGAGGAATTAGAGAAAGGATTGAAGGAGCTGAAGGGGCTTGCAACCCCATAAGAGCAACAATACCAACCAACTAGAGCTCCCAGGGACTAAACCACTACCCAAAGACTATACATAGACAGACCCATGACTCCAGCTGTATATGTAGCAGAGGATGGCCTTGTTGCACACCAATGGAAGGAGAAACCCTTGGTGCTGCCAAGGGTGTACCCCTGAGTGTACTGGAATATCAGAGGGAGGGGGAGGCTGAAAAGGGGAGTGGTTTGAGAGAGGGAACAGCCTTATAGAAGAAGGCAAGGGGGATGGTATAGGGGGCTTATGTCCGGGAAACTGGAAAAGGGAATAACATTTAAATGTAAATGAAAAATATTCAATAATAACAAAAGGAAAACAAACAGAAAAGTTTAAAAAGTAATACCAAAATAAGTATAAAAAGCATATAAATATGCACATAGTTCACACCCATAAGAAACATAAGCAGAAAAAATAATACATAAGTAAAAGATGAATATGGTAAAAAATGATCAGACATAACATTATGAAAAAATTCACAGAAAATACCATTGAGTTGGATTTGGATGTCTATGACCAGTCATAGGACCAGCAATAAGTGTGGTTTGCATACCCAGTGAGGACATTTTTGAGAAAATGAAGTTCTTTCTGTGTGGTCAATTGGCCATAGCTTCTGAATTAAGTAGAGGAGATATGTTCATTTTACCTCCTCAGCACTGGGATCCAAGCCTGGACTTGAGGAGGCCCTGAATTTTCTATAGGTAATTGGCTTCCATCTCTGGTAGTTAATATGGGCATCAACATCATTGTGTCTGGAAGTCATTGCTTCCTTGGTATCTTCCATTCCCTCTGCCTCTTACAACCTTTCCTCTTCCACAGATTTCCCTAAGCCATGACAAGAGAGGTTTTTGGAAACATCCAATTTCAGACTGAGTGCTCCAAAGATCCTCAATCTCTATACCTTGTCCAGTTGTGTGGGTTCTGTTTCTTACCATATACTATAGGAATAAATTTTTCCTATGATGGCTGAGCAATAAAGTAGTCTATGGATATAACAGAATCTTGTGAAAGGCTACTATAGTACTACATGTCTTTAGCAGAACAACAGTATTTGATTTTCCTATAGGTAACTGACCCATCTAGCCTCAGGTTCTTGGCCACCTGAGCAGTGCCAGACATAGGATCCATCTCATGAAGTGGACCTTAAAATCAATAAGATAAGTGTTCATTACTTCCACAAGTTTTAGGTCACTATTGCACCAGTGAATCATATAGGCAGGTCAACATTGTAGACAAGTTTACAGGTAAGATGTTGTTTGCTCTTCTCCTCCTCCTCTAGTAGCAATAATTGCATGAACATACTCAGTGGGAATAAAATCTCCAATTTGGCACCAGCCAGAATCTACATGTTCAATGATATATGAAATTTTCTCATTTTTATTATTAATTCATTTATTCACTTTATATTCTGATCATAGGTCTCCCTCATCTCATTTCAATATTTCCCTCTCATTTGCGCTCTCCTCACTCCCATGTTTTTTTCTCCTCAGAGAAGGGAAGCACTCCCATGGCTATCAACCTGCCTTGGTATATCAAGTTGCAGTAGGACTTGTTTTACCTTTTGAGACTAGACATGATATCCCAATAAGGAAAAAAGGAATAAAAAGGCAGGTAGCAGAGTCAGAGACAACCCCTTATCCAGTTGTTAGAGGTTGCCCATGAAAACCAAGCTTCAATTGTTATATATGTTCTGGGGCCTAGTTCTCTCTTTGTATCACGTGGATGCTCTTTGTTGGTGGTTTGCTCTCTATCAGCCCCTATGTGCCTAGGATATTTGCTTCTGTAGGTTGACCAATGACTGCACATTTATCCATGTGTTTTATGCCATTTCAATCTTCCCTATAAACTTAGTTGGATATAATCAGAGCTGTAATCAATCACTATTATAGGACTCTTCTTTAGTCCTGGAGAGTTTCTGATTATTTGTCTATACTGTGTTACTTCAGGATCTGAACTCCTCTGTGAGCAGGTTCCCTTAAGCTCAGGGGTGATTAGAATGGGAGATATGGGTAGGGATAGTACACAGATTTTGGCTATAGAGGCATTTTATGGTCTTCACAAATCTGTAATTTATTAAGGGAACAGGATCTCAAGCTATGGTCTTAGAGTCCCCTGCAGATATTGTAGTTGAACTGGAAAGGAGAGTCACTATCTGACTTAATGTTCTTCTAACCCATAAGTCTTATGTTTCCAGATTGTACTACCTACTTCAGTATAGAGTTTTAGATGTGATAACTTCTCTTTTATACCTTCCTGACTTTCAAGTCTTCCTAACCTTCTACAAATATGTACACTATGGTTTTCCAGATATTTTTGTGACTCATAATATTCATTCATTTCACTGCACACAATATTCTTATGAGACCATATCACTTCAGTGTAATGCCAAATCTGTCATCCAAATATGCTTTATGTAGCATTTCTGAAACATTGTTTTAGTTTAAAATCACCAGAAGAGATTTCAAATATCTGTATAAGACTTCTCTTGAGAATGGCACTTCAATCTTTTTCTGCAGAGCCACATGACACAGCAATTTCAGTGTAGCTTATTCCATTAATTATTGCAATTGACTTTATATGGATATTAATTAAAACTATAAAGTCTGTAAGCCACTACCCAAGAACTATACACGGACTGACCCTGGGCTCCAACCTTATAGGTAGCAATGAATAGCCTAGTAAGAGCACCAGTGGAAGGGGAAGCCCTTGGTGCTACCAAGACTGAACCGCCAGTTAACGTGATTGTTGGGGGGGAGGGTGGTAATGGGGGGAGGGTGGGGAGGGGAACACCCATATAGAAGGGGAGGGGAAGGAGTTAGGGGGATGTTGGCCCGGAAACTGGGAAGGGGAATAACAATCAAAATGTAAATAAGAAATACACAAGTTAATAAAGAAAAAAAAACCCTATAAAGTCTGAATAGAAAGATAAAATTCAGTATTTGGATAAAATAACTTGGTGACTTTTACTCACATTAAATCTTAGAGAAGCTATATTATATGATTCTTGGCTTAACTCTAGATTGGGATATTGTAATTTCATGGGTCTAGGGGATATGATGCTGCTGTCTCCTCTACAGAACATCACATATAGACTTTCTTATCTGTAATTCTGAGTCACACTCAATACCTGAGATGAGGTCTTTGCAGGTACAAGGGAAGCAAACTTATGACAAATCAAGTGTGAGTGTTTTAGGTGATATTTACCCTCCTTAATTCCAGGAGGCAACTTGTAAGTTTAAAAGTTATTGATAGCTGTTATTTACTTTGAGATTTATTTATTTTGTGAGTGCTTTCCTAGTGTCTATGTATGTACCATGTTAATGTCTACTGTTTTCTCAAGTCATAATATGGCATCAAATACCTTAGAGATGAAGTTTGGGTGATTATAAGACATGATGTAAGTTCTGGGAATTAAATTCAGTTCCTTGCAAGACCAACAAATATTCCCAACTACTGACCCTTCTCTCTAGCCAACAATAACAGCCATTCTAATTAGGATAAGGTGGAATCTTGAGGTAATTTTAATTTATATTTCCTCAATGATTGAACATGCTGAATATTACCTAAAGTATGTATTAGGCATTGATAGGATTTGATTTGAAATCTTCAATAAATTCCAGAGGTATTTATTTATTCCCCCTTTTAACTGAAAATATCTATTTATTCTTTGATAAATATAAACATACATGCCATGTATTCTTGTCATATCTACCCCACAATAATTTTAATTTCATATCCTCTCTTTTTTATAACCAAGGAGTCTATTGCGGATCACGTGTATATGTGTGCAGGGATATCTACTGTAAAATGTAGGCACCCTACCAGAGGTAAAACGCCAAGAGAAAACTGACTCTTTTTTTTGATAATAATCATTTTTTTAATTAACTTGAGTATTTCTTATATACATTTCGATTGTTATTCCCTTTCCCGGTTTCCGGGCAAGCATCCCCCTAATCCCTCCCCCTCCCCTTCTTTATGGGTGTTCCCCTCCCCATCCTACCCCCATTGCCAACCCCCCAATCTAGTTCACTGGGGGTTCAGTCTTAGCAGGACCCAGGGCTTCCCTTTCCACTGGTGCTCTTACTAGGATATTCATTGCTACCTATGAGGTCGGAGTTCAGGGTCAGTCGATGTATAGTCTTTAGGTAGTGGCTTAGTCCCTGGAAGCTCTGGTTGCTTGGCATTGTTGTACATATGGGGTCTCGAGCCCCTTCAAGCTCTTCCAGTTCTTTCTCTGATTCCTTCAACGGGGGTTCTATTCTCAGTTCAGTGGTTTGCTGCTGGCATTCGCCCCTGTATTTGCTGTATTCTGGCTGTGTCTCACAGGAGCGATCTACATCCGGCTCCTGTCGGTCTGCACTTCTTTGCTTCATCCATCTTGTCTAATTGGGTGGCTGTATATGTATGGGCCACATGTGGGGCAGGCTCTGAAAGGGTGTTACTTCAGTCTCTGTTTTAATCTTTGCCTCTCTCTTCCCTGCCAAGGGTATTCTTGTTCCCCTTTTAAAGAAGCATTCACATTTTGGTCATCCTTCTTGAGTTTCATTTGTTCTAGGCATCGAGGATAATTCAAGCATTTGGGCTAATAGCCACTTATCAATGAGTGCATACCATGTGTGTTTTTCTGTGATTGGGTTAGCTCACTCAGAATGATATTTTCCAGTTCCAACCATTTGCCTACGAATTTCATAAAGCCGTTGTTTTTGATAGCTGAGTAATATTCCATTGTGTAGATGTACCACATTTTCTGTATCCATTCCTCTGTTGAAGGGCATCTGGGTTCTTTCCAGGTTCTGGCTATTATAAATAAGGCTGCGATGAACATAGTGGAGCACGTGTCTTTTTTATATGTTGGGGCATCTTTTGGGTATATGCCCAAAAGAGGTATAGCTGGATCCTCAGGCAGTTCAATGTCCAATTTTCTGAGGAACCTCCAGACTGATTTCCAGAATGGTTGTACCAGTCTGCAATCCCACCAACAATGGAGGAGTGTTCCTCTTTCTCCGCATCCTTGCCAGCATCTGCTGTCACCTGAGTTTTTGATCTTAGCCATTCTCACTGGTGTGAGGTGAAATCTCAGGGTTGTTTTGATTTGCATTTCCCTTATGACTAAAGATGTTGAACATTTCTTTAGGTGGTTCTCAGCCATTCAGCATTCCTCAGCTGTGAATTCTTTGTTTAGCTCTGAACCCCATTTTTAATAGGGTTATTTATCTCCCTGCAGTCTAACTTCTTGAGTTCTTTGTATATTTTGGATATAAGGCCTCTATCTGTTGTAGGATTGGTAAAGATCTTTTCCCAATCTGTTGGTTGCCGTTTTGTCCTAACCACAGTGTCCTTTGCCTTACAGAAGCTTTGCAGTTTTATGAGATCCCATTTGTTGATTCTTGATCTTAGAGCATAAGCCATTGGTGTTTTGTTCAGGAAATTTTTTCCAGTGCCCATGTGTTCCAGATGCTTCCCTAGTTTTTCTTCTATTAGTTTGAGTGTGTCTGGTTTGATGTGGAGGTCCTTGATCCACTTGGACTTAAGCTTTGTACAGGGTGATAAGCATGGATCGATCTGCATTCTTCTACATATTGACCTCCAATTGAACCAGCACCATTTGCTGAAAATGCTATCTTTTTTCCATTGGGTGGTTTTGGCTCCTTTGTCAAAAATCAAGTGACCATAGGTGTGTGGGTTCATTTCTGGGTCTTCAATTCTATTCCATTGGTCTATCTGTCTGTCTCTGTACCAATACCATGCAGTTTTCATCACTATTGCTCTGTAATACTGCTTGAGTTCAGGGATAGTGATTCCCCCTGAAGTCATTTTTATTGTTGAGGATAGCTTTAGCTATCCTGGGTTTTTTGTTATTCCAGATGAATTTGCAAATTGTTCTGTCTAACTCTTTGAAGAATTGGATTGGTATTTTGATGGGGATTGCATTGAATCTGTAGATCGCTTTTGGTAAAATGGCCATTTTTAATATATTGATCCTGCCAATCCATGAGCATGGGAGATCTTTCCATCTTCTAAGGTCTTCTTCAATTTCTTTCTTCAGTGTCTTGAAGTTCTTATTGTACAGATCTTTTACTTGCTTGGTTAAATCACACCGACATACTTTATATTATCTGGGTCTATTATGAAGGGTGTCGTTTCCCTAATTTCTTTCTCGGCTTGTTTCTCTTTTGTGTAGAGGAAGGCTACTGATTTATTTGAGGTAATTTTATACCCAGCCACTTGGCTGAAGTTGTTTATCAGCTTTAGTAGTTCTCTGGTGGAACTTTTGGGATCACTGAAATATACTATCATATCATCTGCAAAGAGTGATATTTTGACTTCTTCTTTTCCGATCTGTATCCCCTTGATCTCCTTTTGTTGTCTGATTGCTCTGGCTAGAACTTCAAGAACTATATTGAATAAGTAGGGAGAGAGTGGGCAGCCTTGTCTAGTCCCTGATTTTAGTGGGATTGCTTCAAGTTTCTCTCCATTTAGTTTAATGTTAGCAACTGGTTTGCTGTATATGGCTTTTACTATGTTTAGGTATGGGCCTTGAATTCCTATTCTTTCCAGGACTTTTATCATGAAGGGGTGTTGAATTTTGTCAAATGCTTTCTCAGCATCTAATGAAATGATCATGTGGTTTTGTTCTTTCAGTTTGTTTATATATTGGATCACGTTGATGGTTTTCCGTATATTAAACCATCCCTGCATGCCTGGGATGAAGCCTACTTGATCATGGTGGATGATTGTTTTGATGTGCTCTTGGATTCGGTTTGCCAGAATTTTATTGAGTATTTTTGCGTCGATATTCATAAGGGAAATTGGTCTGAAGTTCTCTTTCTTTGTTGTTTCTTTGTGTGGTTTAGGTATAAGAGTAATTGTGGCTTCATAGAAGGAATTCGGTAGTGCTCCATCTGTTTCAATTTTGTGGAATAGTTTGGATAATATTGGTATGAGGTCTTCTATGAAGGTCTGATAGAATTCTGCACTAAACCCGTCTGGACCTGGGCTCTTTTTGGTTGGGAGACCTTTAATGACTGCTTCTATTTCCTTAGGAGTTATGGGGTTGTTTAACTGGTTTATCTGTTCCTGATTTAAGTTCGGTACCTGGTATCTGTCTAGGAAATTGTCCATTTCCTGCAGATTTTCAAGTTTTGTTGAATATAGGCTTTTATAGTAAGATCTGATGATTTTTTGAATTTCCTCTGAATCTGTAGTTATGTCTCCCTTTTCATTTCTGATTTTATTAATTTGGACACACTCTCTGTGTCCTCTCCTTAGTCTGGCTCTGTAGTTATGTCTCCCTTTTCATTTCTGATTTTATTAATTTGGACACACTCTCTGTGTCCTCTCCTTAGTCTGGCTAAGGGTTTATCTATCTTGTTGATTTTCTCAAAGAACCAACTTTTGGTTCTGTTGATTCTTTCTATGGTCCTTTTTGTTTCTACTTGATTGATTTCAGCTCTGAGTTTGATTATTTCCTGCCTTCTACTCCTCCTGGATGTATTTGCTTCTTTTTGTTCTAGAGCTTTTAGGTGTGCTGTCAAGCTGGTGACATGTGTTCTTTCCTGTTTCTTTCTGCAGGCACTCAGCGCTGTGAATTTTCCTCTTAGCACAGCTTTCATTGTGTCCCATAAGTTTGGGTATGTTGTACCTTCATTTTCATTAAATTCTAAAAAGTCTTTAATTTCTTTCTTTATTTCTTCCTTGACCAGGTTATCATTGAGTAGAGCATTGTTCAATTTCAATGTATATGTGGGCATTCTTCCCTCATTGTTATTGAAGACCAGTTTTAGGCCGTGGTGGTCCGATAGCACGCATGGGATTATTTCTATCTTTTTGTACCTGTTGAGGCCCATTTTTTGACCAATTATATGGTCAATTTTGGAGAAAGTACCATGAGGAGCTGAGAAGAAGGTATATCCTTTTGCTTTAGGATAGAATGTTCTATAAATATCCGTTAAGTCCATTTGGCTCATGACTTCTCTTAGTCTGTCTACATTTCTGTTTAATTTCTGTGTCCATGATCTGTCCATTGATGAGAGTGGGGTGTTGAAATCTCCCACTATTATAGTATGAGGTGCAATGTGTGTTTTGAGCTTTAGTAAGGTTTCTTTTACATATGTAGGTGCCCTCGTATTTGGGGCCTAGATATTTAGGATTGAGAGTTCATGTTGGTGGATTTTTCCTTTGATGAGTATGAAGTGTCATTCCTTATCTTTTTTGATGACTTTTAGTTGAAAATTGATTTTATCTGATATTAGAATGGCAACTCCAGCTTGCTTCTTCCGACCATTTGCTTGGAAAGTTGTTTTCCAGCCTTTCACTCTGAGGTAGTGTCTGTCTTTGTCTCTGAGGTGTGTTTCCTGTAGGCAGCAGAATGCAGGGTCCTTGTTGCGTATCCAGTTTGTTAATCTATGTCTCTTTATTGGGGAGTTGATGCCATTGATGTTGAGAGATATTAAGGAATAGTGATTATTGCTTCCTGTCGTATTCATATTTGGATGTGAGGTTATGTTTGTGTGCTTTTCTTCTCTTTGTTTTGTTGCCAAGACGATTAGTTTCTTGCTTCTTCTAGGGTATAGCTTGCCTCCTTATGTTGGGCTTTACCCTTTATTATCCTTTGTAGTGCTGGATTTGTAGAAACATATTGTGTATATTTAGTTTTGTCATGGAATATCTTGGTTTCTCCATCAATGTTAATTGAGAGTTTTGCTGGATACAGTAACCTGGGATGGCATTTGTGTTCTCTTAGGGTCTGTATGACATCTGTCCAGGATCTTCTGGCCTTCATAGTTTCTGGTGAAAAGTCTGGTGTGATTCTGATAGGTCTGCCTTTATATGTTACTTGACCTTTTTCCCTTACTGCTTTTAATATTCTTTCTTTATTTTGTGCGTTTGGTGTTTTGACAATTATGTGACGGGAGGTGTTTCTTTTCTGGTCCCATCTATTTGGAGTTCTGTAGGCTTCTTGTATGCCTATGGGTATCTCTTTTTTTAGGTTAGGGAAGTTTTCTTCTATGATTTTGTTGAAGATATTTACTGGTCCTTTGAGCTGGGAGTCTTCACTCTCTTCTATACCTATTATCCTTAGGTTTGATCTTCTCATTGAGTCCTGGATTTCCTGTATGTTTTGGACCAGTAGCTTTTTCCGCTTTACATTATCTTTGACAGTTGATTCAATGATTTCTATGGAATCTTCTGCTCCCGAGATTCTCTCTTCCATCTCTTGTATTCTGTTGGTGAAGCTTGTATCTACAGCTCCTTGTCTCTTCTTTTGGTTTTCTATATTATGGGTTGTTTCCATGTGTTCTTTCTTGATTGCTTCTATTTCCATTTTTAATTCCTTCAACTGTTTGATTGTGTTTTCCTGGAATTCTTTCAGGGATTTTTGTGACTCCTCTCTATGGACTTCTACTTGTTTATTTATGATTTCCTGGAATTCTTTCAGGGATTTTTGTGACTCCTCTCTATGGGCTTCTACTTGTTTAATTATGTTTTCCTGGAATTCTTTCAGGCATTTTTGTGATTCCTCTCTGTAGGCTTCTACTATTTCTCTAAGGGAGTTCTTCATGTCTTTCTTGAAGTCCTCCAGCATCATGATCAAAAATGATTTTGAAACTAGATCTTGCTTTTCTGGTGTGGTTGGATATTCCATGTTTGTTTTGGTTGGAGAATTGGGATCCGATGATGCCATGTAGTCTTGGTTTCTGTTGCTTGGGTTCCTGCGCTTGCCTCTCGCCATCAGATTATCTCTAGTGTTACTTTGTTCTGCTCTTTCTGACAGTGGGTAGACTGCCCTATAAGCCTGTGTGTCAGGAGTGCTGTAGACCTGTTTTCCTGTTTTCTTTCAGCCTGTTATGGCGACAGAGTGTTCTGCTTTCGGGCGTGTAGTTTTCCCTCTCTACAGGTCTTCAGCTGTTCCTGTGGGCCTGTGTCTTGAGTTCACCAGACAGGTCACTTGCAGCAGAAAATTTGGTCTTACCTGTGGTCCCGAGGCTCAAGTTTGCTCGCGGGGTGCTGCCCAAGAGCTCTCCGCGGCAGCAGCAACCAGGAAGATCTGTGCCGCCATTTCCGGGAGCTTCAGTGCACCAGGGTTCCAGATGGCGTTTGGTGTTTTCCTCTGGCGTCCGAGATGTGTATGCAGAGTGCAGTCTCTTCTGGTTTCCCAGGCATGTCTGCCTCTCTGAGGGTTTAGCTCTCCCTCCCATGGTATTTGGGTGCAGAGAACTGTTTATCCGGTCTCTTTCCTTCAGGTTCCGGCGGTGTTTCAGAGGCAGCGGTCCTGCCGCTCCTGGGCCCTCCCCCACAGGAACCCAGATGCCTTATACAGTTTCCTCTTGGGCCAGGGATGTGGGCAGGGGTGGCCAGTGTTGGTGGTCTCTTCTGCTCTGCAGCCTCAGGAGTGCCCACCTGACCAGGCGGTCGGGTCTCTCTCCCACGGTGTCTGGGAGCAGAGAGCTCGTCACCTGAGTTTTTGATCTTAGCCATTCTCACTGGTGTGAGGTGAAATCTCAGGTTTGTTTTGATTTGCATTTCCCTTATGACTAAAGATGTTGAACATTTCTTTAGGTTTTTCTCAGCCATTCGGCATTTCTCAGCTGTGAATTCTTTGTTTAGCTCTGAACCCCATTTTTTCATAGTGTTATTGTCTCCCTGCGGTCTAACTTCTTGAGTTCTTTGTATATTTTGGATATAAGGCCTCTATCTGTTGTAGGATTGGTAAAGATCTTTCCCCAATCTGTTGGTGCTGGAAAACTGACTCTTACCTAGCAGTCTCCATCTGCTAATGGTTCCCGAGGAAGAAGTAGAGTTTCGTCATCTTTCTGGGTTAAAATGTTGACTGGCTTGATATTGTTCACTCAACAATACTTTTCTGAGTTCATGGGTGTAATTGCTCTGTCACAGCAAAAAGTTCACTTTTGCTTCAGTGAAACTTGTTTTCTTGCTCCTACAATCTTTCTACATGTTCTTCAGTGATGCTTCTTTAGCTTTACGAGAAGGAAATAAGATACAGATATTTCAATTAAAGCTAAACACTCTACAAACACTAATTCTTTACACAGAGACAACTGTAAGTCTCTCTATAAAATTTTGCCCACTGAGAACAAGAAGTTTCTCCATTAATGGTTGAGAGCTGCACTAGTCTATGAGTATAATCATAAGTATTTATATACAGTTTGTCACAATATCGATTTAGCAATATAATGTAGGAGGTTTTGCCATAGGTCTTATGGTTTCACCACCCATGGGTACTTGGCCAGGAATAAAGAATTAGGCATGAGTCCCTTCCTGGGCAGTGGGTCTTAAATCCAATCAGAAATCTGTTGGTTACTCCCATACCCCTTGGCAAGTATTACACCAATGGCATCTCTTGACAAATGGATCATTCTTATAACTTTCAGGCTTCATATGTGAATACAGAATTTTTCAGGCTAAATAAAAAAAGAATAGCCATGCTATAAATCGAATTTTGTACTGCTTCCTGTTTCTTTCTATGGTTTGGGAAAATAACTTTAAATAGATGAAGGCCAATAATTTTAAGAAAAGAAAAATGACACAAATGATACTGTTTTGCAAGGGATCACAAAAGTTTATTCATGTTATGGATAGTCTAGAACACGGAAATAGAAACAGAAGGGAAGATTAATAAATTAAGTTTTCTAAAAATGTAGGAAGAAAGTAGAAGGCACTAGGAAAATTGGGCTTGAGTTATTTGGATATTGTGAAGCATCAGATCTAGAATTACAAATAAAGTATGTATTCACTTCTAAGTGTATATTAGCTGTTAATTAAATGATAATTAAACTACAGTCTACAGAACCATATGGCTTCTTTAAAGAAGATGGTTATAGTGGGAGAGCATGGGTCTCCATGAGATGGTTAAATAGATTATGAGAATGGATTGTGGACAGATGAAACAGAAGTGGGTAGGATCTAGAAGCAGGAAAGGTGGGAAAAGAGAGTACATGGAAAGACAACTGTAATTTGGTGACATTTAGGGGAATTTGTGGAAACCTAGTATACTGGAAACTTTCTGGAATTTATAAGGATGACTCTAGTGAGGACTCCTTGTGATGGAAGTCTCTAGGACTACAGAGTCTAAACTATCTATCTTATATAACCAGGGAATGTTCTCAGCAGCAGATTGGAATGGTTTCAGAGACGTACAGCCAGGGATTATGCAGAGTGACTGTGTGTAAATTAGAGGTCTGCATCCCCTCCCTCAGAGATAAGGGAAACACATGGAAGAGGGGGTAGAAAGATTATAGAAGTCAGAGGGTGTTGTTGACACTAGGCCATCATGGCCTACAATATCAACTAAACAAGCTCACATGGGGTTACAGAGACTGAAACGAAGGCAAGATGCCTGCATGGGTCTGTGCCAGGGGCTTTGAGTATATGTTAGGGCTGCTAGCTTGGTGTTTTGTAGGACTCCAAACAGTATGTTTGTCTTTGATTCCTTTGCTTGATCTTTGTAACCCTTTTCTTCCATTTGACTTGTTTTGTCAAGGCTAATATAAAGACTTTCACCTTGTATTATTGTTTTTTGTTTTATCAAGTTTTGCTGTTATCTCTTGGAGGGTTTTTCTTTTCTAAAGTAAACATGTAGAGGTAATTGATTTGGGGGAAATGGAATCTGGGGGTTGGCTAGGAATAGGGGACCAAGGGAAAACTCTGGTTGGTTTGCATTGTAGGTGAGAAAAATCCTTTCTCAATTAAGAAATACATGGTGAACATAGTGAAGCATATGTCCTTATTATGTGTTGAAGCATTTTTTGGGTATATGCCCACAAGATGTATAGCTGGGCCCTTAGGTAGTACTATGTCCAATTTTCTGAGGAACTTCCAGACTGATTTCCATAGCACCTTATTTATAATAGCCAGAAATTGCAAAGAACTCATATGTCCTTAAACAGAGGAATGGATACAGAAAATGTAGTACATTTACACAAAGGATTACAACTTAGCTATTAAAAAATAGTATCTTCATGAAATTTTTAGACAAATGAATGGAACTAGAAAATATCATCCTCAATGAGGTAACCCAATCAGAAAAGAACACATATGATAAGTGGATATTAGCCCAGAAGCTTGGAATACCCAAGATACAATTTACAGAATACATGAACCTCAAGAAGATGAAAGGCAAAGGTATGAATGCCTCAGTCCTTCTCAGAAGGAGGAACAAAATACTCACAGGAGGAAATATGGAGATAAAGTATAGAGCAGAGACTGAAGGAAAGGCCATCCAGAGACTGCCACATACAAGGATCCATCCCACATATAGTCAATAACCTAGTCTTTATTGTGAATGTCAAGAGGTGCATGCTGACAGGAACCTGATATACCTGTCTCCTGAGAGGCTCTGCCAGAGCCTGAAAAATACAGAGGTTGATGATCACAGCCAACCATTGGACTGAGAGTGGGGCCCCCAGTGCACTAATTGAGAAACACTGAGGTAGATGAAGGTTTTTCAACCCCATTGGTGGAACAACAATACAAACCAACTGGATACCCCAGTGCTCCCTGCGATTAAAACACCAACCAAAGAGTGCCCATGGAGCAACCTTTGGTTTCAGCTGCACATGTAGCAGAGGGTGGCCTTGACAGGCATCAAAGGGAGGAGAAGCACTTGGTCTTGTGAAGGCTTAATTCTCCAGTGAAGGGAAATGCTACAGTGGGGAGATGGGAGGGAGTGGGCAGGTGGGTGGGAGAGCACCCTCATGCTGCAGGAGGAGGGGGATGGGATGGACATTTTCTGGATGGGAAACCGGGAGAGGGGATGTCATTTGAAATGTAAATAAATAAAATACCCAATAAAAAAGAAATAGAATGTAAGAAATGGGAATTTGATACAACAGGGCCTATGACCTAATGCCTTTCTAGAATCACCTATGCAAGACAGGATATGGATTCACTGGGTTGTTAAGGTCTCTTTCCCTAACTGAGCTACTTGCAAAACATCTTTTGGTAAATAGAAATATTATCTAGTATGTCGAATTATAGGGATATATTATGTAATATTAATATCAATATAGTTATTAGATAAGTTTAAGTATAAAAACCAGGGTTGCCTTTATAAAGAGATTTTCTTCTTGTAGAGGATTCTTATCAGTGCCTCTTTCATGTCTCTGTTCCTCAGGCTGTAGATGAAGGGATTCAGCATGGGGGTCACCAAAGTGTACATCATAGTCATGGCAGTCTTCTTCACAGTAGAGCTGTTAGCTGATGGACATAAGTAGAGACCAATAATTGTTCCATAGAACAGTGAGACCACAGACAGGTGGGAGCCACAAGTAGAGAAAACCTTGTGGATGGCCCGAGTAGATGAAACACTTAGAATGGACCAGACAATTTGTGTTTAGGACACAACAATGAGAAAGAATGGGATGACAATACTTGTTCCTCCCAAGTAAAATATCAATAGTTCATTAATATGAATGTCAGAGCAAGCCAACATGAGCAGGGCAGATATGTCACAGAAAAAGTGGGGGATTATATTGTCCTCACAGAATGACAATTTAACAACAAGTAGAGTGTGCAATAAGGAACTCAGCATGCAAATTACCCAGGACATAAACACCAGAGAAACACAGAGAATGGGACTCATGATGCTGGTATAACGAAGGGGAAAACATATGGCCACATAGCGGTCATAAGCCATGAGCATAAGAAGAAAGTTCTCCAGGTTTGCAAAAACCATGTAAAAGTACATTTGTGTCAGACAGCCAGGGTAGGAAATGGATGTGTCTTGACTCTTCATGTTCTGCAGCATCATGGGAATGGTGACAGAGGAAAAGCAGAGATCAGAGAAAGACAAGTTGCCAAGGAACATATACATGGGTGTGTGGAGATGGGAGTCCAAAAGAATAAATATGATGATGATGAAGTTTCCCATGATGGTGGTGAGGTACATGGCCAGGAACAGGGCATAGAACAGGTGCTGTTGCTCTGGGGATGTTGGCAGGCCCAGGAGAAGGAACTGGGAGATGACAGTTTGGTTGTTCCTTATCATTCCTATTCTCCAGTATTCTAATGAGAAAATATTAGTGTCACTGACAACTTTAAATGAAAATGAACATATATCCCAGAAATATTTTTATAGCAATGCATTTGACAGTCATAGTGATTATAATCTCAAAATTCCAAATATTTGTAATCATTCCAATCATTAATGATTTTTCTTAACTTATCTTAAAGAGATTGATTATATCTCTCACCTTTTTTAGACATTTCTATGCTGTTTCTACTGAGATACAAAATGAACTAATGCTTTTCTCTCCTGATATATGCTCATCCTGGGTGACTGTTGTTTGTTCATTTGCAGTTTGTTCTGTTTTATACTGATGTTCCTGAAGAATGCACTTAAACTTTGTCATCATAATTTCATATGAATTTCAGGAGAACTTCTCATACTCTAATGCATTAAATAACCATTTCAAACTCATACATCCACTTCTCTATATCATGTCGATATCCACTCCATTGTTACCTAATCATTTCCTTTCCATTGCTTTTATGACAGGCATCAGAATCTCAAAACCACAAGTAAAGTACATGTCTTCACTTTATTGTCTCCCAAAGAATTTCTCACTCTCCTCCCTTTCCAATCTGCCATAATATAGTTAAAAGAATCAGGATTTAGTCAGAAATCTTTGAGTATAGATCCATTCATTTTATCTTATATGTTATACACTATCCAGAGTCTTCCTGCATTCTTCTCCTCTTTTATGCATTCCTTTCTGTGTGATTATATCTATATATGATGGAGAAGTATACTCAGTTACATCCGTGTTCTCATATCTCTAGATGCTTCATCATTTACACTGTTCCATTCTAACAGGTAGTTCCATGATATTTTTCTGATTTAATTATAAGATTGCCTCTATTGCTCTGAGGATAAGGACAATGCTGCTTCCAAGGACATGAATTATCTCACAGGTGCCATTGGTATGTCCCACATGGTCTCACAGTGACACTTGCATTTTTCTTTACATCAACGATGGGGTTAGGACTCTTCATCTCTGACATTTTAGAATTGCTCCTTCTCTGACTTATCATTTCCTCCCATCAGTTTCCCTTCACCTGGTTCATCCTCACTCATAAGTTAGTGATATTGCTTACCATATACTCAGCTAAATTAACTGTCCTCACATACTGATACATTCAGCCATGATCACAAACATCCTATACATATCGTTTTATGAACTTAATATTTGACGACTACTATACTCTATGCCCATCAAATGTAAACTATATGCTGGAAAGGTCATATATGCTCTCATTTTGTTTTGTTGTTTACATTCTCAATTACCAAGTAGGGCCCAAACTTGTAATGATGCATCAATTTCACTAGTGAATATTTGTTACTTGCTGCTCAAACTGATGCATATTTACTTAATTTCAAAAGTAGAAAAATTCACATGCACGTAGACAGATTTGAATAGTCGGCATTAAATTTCAAACTCTATGATGATTATCAGAGATCTAATATATTTCTGTAATGTTAGGGTTAATCATTTCTATCACTCCTCAGTAATACTGATAACCAGACATCATATACATATATGTCAATCCACAAAATATCATTGATATTGCTGCAGAATACAAAGAAGATGAAAAGTTTTATGAATTATAAGGAAATAAACAACAAATTGCTTTGGAATTTTCACTTGGGTTATTTCATCAGATTTTTACACTCTATTTGAATGTGAATTGACGCATTAAATAAGCTTAGTCCTGATACCCATTTGGAAAAATCCTAGTTGCTATGCAGACATCCTCTAAATGTCAATAAAATGTATAGATTTTAATTAAGGTAACTACCACTTCATAACATGGTAAGCTTATGCATTCAGCTGAAGGAATTAGGGACAAAGACAATTGAGTGTAGAAAAATGTTGCCTCTTCTTCCTTAGATACAAGTATATAACCTCTACTATTCTCAGCAATTTCTTCAGTTGGAACACTTTTCAGTCTCTAACACTGGACAGTCTGTATCCTACATCACATGCATGGACACATACACAACACACAGAAACAAATACACACACAGGTGCAAAAACTTTTGATTTTGGACAACAGTTCCTAATAAACCTATCACATTTCTCAAAGCTTTCAAAACAAAAGAAACTTCAAGTGATCTAAGGAACTTTCTCTGAAATAGTACAAGCTAGTTTGACTGTTGGCAAATTCACAGAATTCTAATGTTTAATGCAGCTGATTTCAGAGGTGTTACATTTAGAAACATTGTAGGAATAAATCATGTGCTATTTAAAAAAGATAGACTCTTCATGTGTCTCAGAATTGCCTCAAACATGCCACATTGCATCATTGCCACATTCTGATACCAGATCACTGACCTGACAGACATATTCCTCGATGCCCAGTTTCTGCTTCTTCTATAATTGAATTGAGTATGTGCTGAAAGATCAGACCCTAGAAAAATCAAAACCAACTGTTACAACTGATGGGCCAGTGCACTTTATGCCTTCTCTGTATGTTGAATCCATATTTCTTAAAATTAACAGCACATGAAAATCACAAGGGATAAGTTTCTAATATTTTTTCAACTACATATTGCCTTGGACTCCATAGATGCACTGAGTGTGGTTGAATAGATTTCATTGTATTTTAACATGAACACCTTGATAATATTAGTTGTTCTTAATCGATTGTACTTAGGAGCAATTATCAATAATACTAGTAAAGAAAAGATTTGTAAACCTGGGCAGATAAATTTAATCATCATCCTTGAGAGCACATTGTTCAGAGTTTGTTAAGACCCGCACATGTTAAGGTAAATTAAATAATTCGTGAGTATTTTATTACTGAACTTCATCTTGCAGGGCTGCTCCTGTGTTCAAATGGTAGGATAATGACAGAAAATTGTATGATGAGTAATTTCTATGAATTAATCAACATGAAAGGGGTTACATAATGGCCATGAAACAAATACTAGAATAGTGTGTTGAAGTTATGGGATACAAAGAAAAGAAGAAAGTTATCATACCTGAAAAATTGTCATACACAGTGCAGGTATTTCAATGGACAGCTTATTTCCCCAATTGCACACAGCTTGGATGAAACTGAGTCAAAGATTATGGTTCATAATTTTGCTGATCTTTATTTTATTTGAAGGTATAGGAACTCCAGTCTAGGTACTTGTGGACTATCTGGACTAATCCTATTCATACCCTACTCTTGCTGACATCCATGGCCCTTGGTGACCAGCATCCCAGAGGACTCCAGGTCCTGAATAAATCATTATGTTCATAGTAATTACCTAGGACCATTCTAGGACAGGTTACCCAAGGGATCTCTAGTAGAGACCAATTATATTCATGGATCACTATTTCCTCTACTTAAGAGAACCTAAAATTTAAGACAACAACAAAGATTTCTAATTAAAAAATAGCTCCACACCCGCGGATCCCGGCCCGCAGCAGCTCTCTGCTCCCAGACCCCGTGAGAGAGAGGGACCCAACCGCCTGGTCAGGTGGGCACTCCTGAGGCTGCAGAGCGGAAGAGACCACCAACACTGCTCAACCCTGCTCACATCCCTGGCCCAAGAGGAAACTGTATAAGGCCTCTGGGCTCCCGTGGGGGAGGGCCCAGGAGCGGCAGGACCCCTGCCTGAGACACCGCCGGAACCTGAAGGAAACAGACCGGATAAACAGTTCTCTGCACCCAAATCCCGTGGGAGGGAGAGCTAAACCTTCAGAGAGGCAGACAAGCCTGGGAAAGCAGAAGAGACTGCTCCCTGCACACACATCTCGGACACCAGAGGAAAAAGCCAAAGACCATCTGGAACCCTGGTGCACTGAAGCTACCGGAAGGGGCGGCACAGGTCTTCCTGGTTGCTGCCGCTGCAGAAAGCCCATGGGCAGCACCCCACGAGCGAACTTGAGCATCGGGACCACAGGTAAGACCAAATTTTCTGCTGCAAGAAAGTTGCCTGGTGAACTCAAGACACAGGCCCACAGGAACAGCTGAAGACCTGTAGAGAGGAAAAACTACACGCCCGAAAGCAGAACACTCTGTCCCCCTAACTGACTGAAAGAGAGGAAAACAGGTCTACAGCACTCCTGACACACAGGCTTATAGGACAGTCTAGCCACTGTCAGAAATAGCAGAACAAAGTAACACGAGATAATCTGATGGCGAGAGGCAAGCGCAGGAACCCAAGCAACAGAAAGCAAGACTACATGGCACCATCGGAGCCCAATACTCCCATCAAAACAAACATGGAATATCCAAACACACCAGAAAAGCAAGATCTAGTTTCAAAATCATTTTTGATCATGATGCTGGAGGACTTCAAGAAAGACGTGAAGAACTCCCTTAGAGAACAAGTAGAAGCCTACAGAGAGGAATCACAAAAATGCCTGAAAGAATTCCAGGAAAACATAAATGAACAAGTAGAAGCCCATAGAGAGGAGACACAAAAATCCCTGAAAGAATTCCAGGAAAACATAAATAAACAAGTAGAAGCCCATAGAGAGGAGACACAAAAATCCCTGAAAGAATTCCAGGAAAACACAATCAAACAGTTGAAGGAATTAAAAATGGAAATAGAAGCAATCAAGAAAGAACACATGGAAACAACCCTGGATATAGAAAACCAAAAGAAGAGACAAGGAGCTGTAGATACAAGCTTCACCAACAGAATACAAGAGATGGAAGAGAGAATCTCGGGAGCAGAAGATTCCATAGAAATCATTGACTCAACTGTCAAAGATAATGTAAAGCGGAAAAAGCTACTGGTCCAAAACATACAGGTAATCCAGGACTCAATGAGAAGATCAAACCTAAGGATAATAGGTATAGAAGAGAGTGAAGACTCCCAGCTCAAAGGACCAGTAAATATCTTCAACAAAATCATAGAAGAAAACTTCCCTAACCTAAAAAAAGAGATACCCATAGACATACAAGAAGCCTACAGAACTCCAAATAGATTGGACCAGAAAAGAAACACCTCCCGTCAAATAATTGTCAAAACACCAAACGCACAAAATAAAGAAAGAATATTAAAAGCAGTAAGGGAAAAAGGTCAAGTAACATATAAAGGGAGACCTATCAGAATCACACCAGACTTCTCGCCAGAAACTATCAAGGCCAGAAGATCCTGGACTGATGTCATACAGACCCTAAGAGAACACAAATGCCAGCCCAGGTTACTGTATCCAGCAAAACTCTCAATTAACATTGATGGAGAAACCAAGATATTCCATGACAAAACCAAATTTACACAATATCTTTCTACAAATCCAGCACTACAAAGGATAATAAATGGTAAAGCCCAACATAAGGAGGCAAGCTATACCCTAGAAGAAGCAAGAAAATAATCGTCTTGGCAACAAAACAAAGAGAATGAAAGCACACAAACATAAACTCACATCCAAATATGAATATAACGGGAAGCAATAATCACTATTCCTTAATATCTCTCAATATCAATGGCCTCAACTCCCCAATAAAAAGACATAGATTAACAAACTGCATACGCAACGAGGACCCTGCATTCTACTGCCTACAGGAAACACACCTTAGAGACAAAGACAGACACTACCTCAGAGTGAAGGCTGGAAAACAACTTTCCAAGCAAATGGTCAGAAGAAGCAAGCTGGAGTAGCCATTCTAATATCAAATAAAATCAATTTCCAACTAAAAGTCATCAAAAAAGATAAGGAAGGACACTTCATATTCATCAAAGGAAAAATCCACCAAGATGAACTCTCAATCCTAAATATCTATGCCCCAAATACAAGGGCACCTACATACGTAAAAGAATCCTTACTAAAGCACAAAACACACATTGCACCTCACACAATAATAGTGGGAGATTTCAACACCCCACTCTCATCAATGGACAGATCATGGAAACAGAAATTAAACAGTGATGTCGACAGACTAAGAGAAGTCATGAGCCAAATGGACTTAACGGATATTTATAGAACATTCTATCCTAAAGCAAAAGGATATACCTTCTTCTCAGCTCCTCATGGTACTTTCTCCAAAATTGACCATATAATTGGTCAAAAAACGGGCCTCAACAGGTACAGAAAGATAGAAATAATCCCATGCGTGCTATCAGACCACTACGGCCTAAAACTGGTCTTCAATAAAAATAAAGGAAGAATGCCCACATATACGTGGAAATTGAACAATGCTCTACTCAATGATAACCTGGTAAAGGAAGAAATAAAGAAAGAAATTAAAAACTTTTTAGATTTTAATGAAAATGAAGGTACAACATACCCAAACTTATGGGACACAATGAAAGCTGTGCTAAGAGGAAAACTCATAGTGCTGAGTGCCTGCAGAAAGAAACAGGAAAGAGCATATGTCAGCAGCTTGACAGCACACCTAAAAGCTCTAGAACAAAAAGAAGCAAATACACCCAGGAGGAGTAGAAGGCAGGAAATAATCAAACTCAGAGCTGAAATCAACCAAGTAGAAACAAAAAGGACCATAGAAAGAATCAACAGAACCAAAAGTTGGTTCTTTGAGAAAAGCAACAAGATAGATAAACCCTTAGCCAGACTAACGAGAGGACACAGAGAGTGCGTCCAAATTAACAAAATCAGAAATGAAAAGGGAGACATAACTGCAGATTCAGAGGAAATTCAAAAAATCATCAGATCTTACTATAAAAACCTATATTCAACAAAACTTGAAAATCTTCAGGAAATGGACAATTTCCTAGACAGATACCAGGTATCGAAGTTAAATCAGGAACAGATAAACCAGTTAAACAACCCCATAACTCCTAAGGAAATAGAAGCAGTCATTAAAGGTCTCCCAACCAAAAAGAGCCCAGGTCCAGACGGGTTTAGTGCAGAATTCTATCAGACCTTCATAGAAGACCTCATACCAATATTATCCAAACTATTCCACAAAATTGAAACAGATGGAGCACTACCGAATTCCTTCTACGAAGCCACAATTACTCTTATACCTAAACCACACAAAGACACAACAAAGAAAAAGAACTTCAGACCAATTTCCCTTATGAATATCGACGCAAAAATACTCAATAAAATTCTGGCAAACCGAATTCAAGAGCACATCAAAACAATCATCCACCATGATCAAGTAGTCTTCATCCCAGGCATGCAGGGATGGTTTAATATATGGAAAACCATCAACGTGATCCATTATATAAACAAACTGAAAGAACAAAACCACATGATCATTTCATTAGATGCTGAGAAAGCATTTGACAAAATTCAACACCCCTTCATGATAAAAGTCCTGGAAAGAATAAGAATTCAAGGCCCATACCTAAACATAGTAAAAGCCATATACAGCAAACCAGTTGCTAACATTAAACTAAATGGAGAGAAACTTGAAGCAATCCCACTAAAATCAGGGACTAGAGAAGGCTGCCCACTCTCTCCCTACTTATTCAATATAGTTCTTGAAGTTCTAGCCAGAGCAATCAGACAACAAAAGGAGATCAAGGGGATACAGATCGGAAAAGAAGAGGTCAAAATATCACTATTTGCAGATGACATCATAGTATATTTAAGTGATCCCAAAAGTTCCACCAGAGAACTACTAAAGCTGATAAATAACTTCAGCCAAGTGGCTGGGTATAAAATTACCTCAAATAAATCAGTAGCCTTCCTCTACACAAAAGAGAAACAAGCCGAGAAAGAAATGAGGGAAACGACACCCCTCATAATAGACCCAAATAATATATAGTACCTCGGTGTGACTTTAACCAAGCAAGTAAAAGATCTGTACAATAAGAACTTCAAGACACTGAGGAAAGAAATTGAAGAAGACCTCAGAAGATGGAAAGATCTCCCATGCTCATGGATTGGCAGGATTAATATAGTAAAAATGGTCATTTTACCAAAAGCAATCGACAGATTCAATGCAATCCCCATCAAAATACCAATCCAATTCTTCAAAGAGTTAGACAGAACAATTTGCAAATTCATCTGGAATAACAAAAAACCCAGGATAGCTAAAGCTATCCTCAACAATAAAAGGATTTCAGGGGGAATCACTATCCCTGAACTCAAGCAGTATTACAGAGCAATAGTGATAAAAACTGCATGGTATTGGTACAGAGACAGAAAGATAGACGAATGGAATAGAATTGAAGACCCAGAAATGAACCCACACTCTTATGGTCACTTGATTTTTGTCAAAGGAGCCAAACCATCCAATGGAAAAAAGATAGCATTTTCAGCAAATGGTGCTGGTTCAACTGGAGGGCAACATGTAGAAGAATGCAGATCGATCCATCCTTATCACCCTGTACAAAGCTTAAGTCCAAGTGGATCAAGGACCTCTACATCAAACCAGACACACTCAAACTAATAGAAGAAAAACTAGGGAAGCATCTGGAACACATTGGCACTGGAAAAAATTTCCTGAACAAAACACCAATGGCTTATGCTCTAAGATCAAAAATCGACAAATCAGATCTCATAAAACTGCAAAGCTTCTGTAAGGCAAAGGACACTGTGGTTAGGACAAAACGGCAACCAACAGATTGGGAAAAGATCTTCACCAATCCTACAACAGATAGAGGCCTTATATCCAAAATATACAAAGAACTCAAGAAGTTAGACTGCAGGGAAACAAATAACCCTATTAAAAAAATGGGATTCAGAGCTAAACAAAGAATTCACAGCTGAGGAATGCCGAATGGCTGAGAAACACCTAAAGAAATGTTCAACATCTTTAGTCATAAGGGAAATGCAAATCAAAACAACCCTGAGATTTCACCTCACACCAGTGAGAATGGCTAAGATCAAAAACTCAGGTGACAGCAGATGCTGGCGAGAATGTGGAGAAAGAGGAACACTCCTCCATTGTTGGTGGGATTGCAGACTGGTAAAACCATTCTGGAAATCAGTCTGGAGGTTCCTCAGAAAATTGGACATTGAACTGCCTGAGGATCCAGCTATACCTCTCTTGGGCATATACCCAAAAGATGCCTCAACATATAAAAGAGACACGTGCTCCACTATGTTCATCGCAGCCTTATTTATAATACCCAGAAACTGGAAAGAACCCAGATGCCCTTCAACAGAGGAATGGATACAGAAAATGTGGTACATCTACACAATGGAATATTACTCAGCTATCAAAAACAACGAGTTTATGAAATTCGTAGGCAAATGGTTGGAACTGGAAAATATCATCCTGAGTGAGCTAACCCATTCACAGAAAGACATACATGGTATGCACTCATTGATAAGTGGCTATTAGCCCAAATGCCTGAATTGCCCTAGATCCCTAGAACAAACGAAACTCAAGATGGATGATCAAAATGTCAATGCTTCACTCTTTCTTTAAATGAGGAAAAAGAATACCCTTGGCAGGGAAGGGAGAGGCAAAGATTAAAACAGAGACTGAAGGAACACCCATTCAGAGCCTGCCCCACATGTGGCCCATACATATACAGCCACCCAATTAAACAAGATGGATGAAGCAACGAAGTGCAGACCGACAGGAGCCGGATGTAGATCGCTCCTGAGAGACACAGCCAGAATACAGCAAATACAGAGGCGAATGCCAGCAGCAAACCACTGAACTGAGAATAGAACCCCCGTTGAAGGAATCAGAGAAAGAACTGGAAGAGCTTGAAGGGGCTCGAGACCTCAAAAGTACAACAATGTCAAGCAACCAGAGCTTCCAGGGACTAAGCCACTACCTAAAGACTATACATGGACTGACCCTGGACTCTGACCCCATAGGTAGCAATGAATATCCTAGTAAGAGCACCAGTGGAAGGGGAAGCCCTGGGTCCTGCTAAGACTGAACCCCCAGTGAACTAGACTATGGGGGGAGGGCGGCAATGGGGGTAGGGTTTGGAGGGGAACACCCATAAGGAAGGGGAGGGGGGAGGGGGATGTTTGCCCGGAAACCGGGAAAGGGAATAACCCTTGAAATGTATATAAGAAATACTCAAGTTAATAAAAAAAAAAGAAAGAAAAAAAATAGCTCCAATAAGAAGGCAAAAATATTCCTGGAAAGATACATATGCATTCCATGCTCAGGTAATGAATAGGGCTTCCACTTGACTGGAGCTCACTTCATTATCAGGGAAACGGAAGAAGAGTGACTGAAAACCACTCTCCATTTGCAGGAACTATTCTAATTGTTAATGTCAACCAATAAATTTTGCACAAGAAGCCATGAATAATTTTTATATTTTGGTTGTGAGTTTAGTCTTTATCTTCTGAGCCATCTATCCAGCTCATCACGCAGTAGTTTGGAGCAAATGAGACTGCATAAAACCACACAAACTAGGATGCTTCCAAGGACATCATCTAAATTCTACATGACTGACTACCTGCAAGAGGACTTAGGGCAAATATACAATGTTTTTGAAAAATGTAAACTTCATCATTCTGTATTCAGTGTGTGCCAATATGTGAAAAAGACAGGAATAAGGAAAGGAGAAATGGCATATTTAATGTTTCCTCATGCTAATATAAAATAAGTCTATGATCCAATGCCTGTTCACTCATTTTGCCTACCTCCCCATGAAAACACTAATTGTACATAGTACCACCAGTATCTAACCCCTCTCCATATATGTGAAATTACTGTATATTTCCATGTTATATTTGATTACCATTGATCACAAGGCCATAAGTAATTTTTAAAACTCCTTCATTCAGGATAACTTTCTGGACATGGAACACATCTGTACAGTAAAGTTCTGAATATAATAACACAAACATAAAACCCCAGGGGATATTGATCCATAATGATCTAACCTTTATAGGGCTATTATCAATCTTTTTTAGGTTGTGTAAATAGTAAGAGGGGTCTAAGGATATGTTCCAAAATTTAGACACAGTATTGCCTATTCTGTTTGTTTAGAACAATCATATATTGCTTGTCAATAATATTTCGTATAGTACTGTCTAATAGCAGAGAGTTCATGTTCATGTTATTTTGTAACAATATCTGGGATCCATGAATCTGTTAGAAGAAAATGAAGCAAACACACACACAGAAAGAATCAACTGAAGGTTGAAATAAAAAACAAATGTACAGAACAATACAAAGAATCAATGAAACAGAGTTGGTTCTTTGAGATAACCAACATGATAGACAAGCCCTTATATGAACCAATTAGAAGATATAGAGAGAACATCTAAACTTACAAAATAAGAAGTGGGATAGAAAAATAGATTTTGAGGAAACACAAAGTATTATTAGCTCATACTTACAGCACCTGTAGTGCATAACATGTAAAACACTAAAAGAAATGGATAAGCTTCTCAATAGGCACCACTCATAAAGTTAAATAAAGTCAAATAAAAAACTTAGATAGACTAATAAACCCTAAGAAAGTAGAGGCAATAGAAGCAGACTTTTCAAACATTCTTGGTGTTGTTTATCTGTCATAACTGATACAGTAAACATTGCTAATTAGTTGTGGATGGAGGGATTATTGACACTAGTGAACATACTACTTCCATTTTTCTAAATTAATGTAGTTTCTATATTATGAATACTAAGCCCTATAAATCAAAAGCCTTCCTCTACACAAAAGAGAAACAAGCCAAGAAAGAAATTAGGGAAACAACATCCTTCATAATAGTCCCAAATAACATAAAAAAAAAACCATATGTGTGTGTGACTTTAACCGAGCAAGTAAAAGATCTGTACAATAAGAACTTCAAGCCTGTGAAGAAAAATTGTAGGAGTCCTCAGAAGATGGAAAGATCTCCCATGCTCATGGATTGACAGGATTAATATAGTAAAACTGGCCACTTTACCAAAAGAGTTCTACAGATTCAATGCAAGCCCCATCACAATACCAATCCAATTCTTGAGAGAGTTTGACAGAACAATTTGCAAATTCATCTGGAATAACAAAAAACCCAGGATAGCTAAAACTATCCTCAACAATAAAAGGACTTCTGGGGAATCACTATCCCTGAACTCAAGCAGTATTACAGAGCAATAGTGATAAAAACTGCATGGTATTGGTACAGAGACAGACAGATAGACCAGTGGAATAGAATTGAAGACCCCGAAATGAACCCAAACACCAATGGTCACTTGATTTTTGACAAAGGAGCCAAAACCATCCAATGGAAAAACGATAGCATTTTCAGCAGATTGTGCTTATTCAACTGGAGGTCAGCATGTAGAAGAATGTAGATGGATCCATGCTTATCACCATGTACAAAGCTTAAGTCCAAGTGGATCAAGGCCCTCCACATCAAACCAGATACACTCAAAATAAGAGAAGAAAAAGTGGGGAAGCATCTCGAACACGTGGGCACTGGAGAAAATTTCCTGAACAAAACACCAATGGCTTATGCTCTAAGATCAAGAATCGACAAATGGGATCTTATGAAACTGCAAAGCTTATGTAAGGCAAAGGACACTGTGGTTAGGACAAAATGGCAACCAATAGATTGGGAAAAGATCTTTACCAATCCTACAACTGATAGAGGCCTTATATCCAAAATATGCAAAGAACTCAAGAAGTTAGACTGCAGGGAGACAAATAACCCTATTAAAAAATGGGGTTCAGAGCTAAACAAAGAATTCACAGCTGATGAATGCCGAATGGCTGAGAAACACCTAAAGAAATGTTCAACATCTTTAGTCGTAAGGGAAATGCAAATCAAAACAACCCTGAGATTTCACCTCACACCAGTGAAAATGGCTCAGATCAAAAACACCAGATGCTGGCAAGGATGTGGAGAAAGAGGAACACTCCTCCATTGTTGGTGGGATTGCAGACTGGTACAACCATTCTGGAAATCAGTCTGGAGGTTCCTCAGAAAATTGGACATTGAACTACCTGAGGTCCCAGTTATACCTCTCTTGGGCATATACCCAAAAGATGCCCCAACATATAGCAAAGACACATGCTCCCCTATTCATAGCACCCTTATTTATAATAGCCAGAAGCTGGAAAGAACCCAGAAGCTCTTCAACAGAGGAATGGATACAGAAACTGTGGTACATCCACACAATGGATTATTACTCAGGTATCAAAAACTATGGCTTTATGAAATTCATAGGCAAATGAATGGAACTGGAAAATATCATCCTGAGTGAGGTAACCCCATCACAGAAAAACACATATGGTTTTCACTCATTGATAAGTGGCTTTTAGCTCAAATGCTTGAATTACCTAGATGCACAGAACACATGAACCTCAAGAAGGATGACGAAAATGCAGATGCTTCACTCCTTCTTTAAAAGGGGAACAAGAATACCCTTGGCAGGGAATAGGGAGGCAAAGTTTAGAACAGAGGCAGAAGGAACGCCCATTCAGAGCTTGCCCCACATGTGTCCCATACATATACAGCCACCCAATAAGTAAGATGGATGAAGCAAAGAAGTGCAGTCTGACAGGAACCAGATGTAGATCTCCCCTGAGAGACACAGCCAGAATACAGCAAATGCATAGGTAAATGCCAGCAGCAAACCACTGAACTGAGAATGGGACCCCTGTTGAAGGAATCGGAGATAGGACTGGAAGAGCTTCAAGGGGCTTGAGACCCCATATGAACAACAATGCCAACCAATCAGAGCTTCCAGGGACTAAGCCACTACCCAAAGATTATACATGGACTGACCCTGGGCTCCAACCTCATAGGTAGCAATGAATATCCTAGTAAGATCACCAGTGGAAGGGGAAGCCTTTGCTCCTGCCAAGACGGAGCACCTAGTGAACGTTATTGTTGGGGGGAGGGCCATAATGGGGGGAGGCGAATACCCATATAGAAGGGGAGGGGGACGGGTTAGGGGGATGTTGGCCCAGAAACCGGGAAAGGGAATAACAATCGAAATGGAAATGGGAAATACTCAATTAATAAGGATAAAAAAAAAGAATAGTTTCAACTCAGAGAAGGCTGAGGAGCTTCAGCAGGACAGGAGAAGCGACAACAGATCTAGGTCAAGAACTCATATTAATATATTTATAATTTCTTAGAATTATAATCTAGAAGATAATAGGTTATCTAAGCCATATATACCAAAACACTTATAAGAACACTGCAACAAAAACTTTAAACAGTTAGATAATACAATCACATGTAAAATTGGTGTAAAAGAATGTAAGAAAAAGAAGATGTATTAAGATTTGTCATTCTTGAAAAAATTGGTTATACCAGGTTTTGTAATATTAATTAATATAGAAACAAAATATTCCTTTATTGAACAAACTCATAAAATTATAAGTAAAAACTGCAATGTTCCTAGGCCTGAATTACAAGGCTTACACAAATCTGTAAGTAATATGGTTGAGCATTAAAAGATAGTAACATCTTCATGCAGGGCAATTTGCCTAGATCGACTCGGATTCTATTTATTCTCCTTGTAAACATCCTGAAACTGCAAAGTCCTGCCAGCTTGAGAACAAGGTATTACATGCTTGTTTGGTTGCTTAAGCTAAAATGATTTGTAAAATTTTAGGAACATGGATGTGGGGTTTATATTAATACATATTTTTATTAACTTATGTTTAACCTGTAATCCTGGGTATCCTAGAAGTATAAGTATTCCCAGGACTGTATCTTTTGAAATCACAAATGTTTTTAAATCTGGATGAATAAAGAAAATTTCAGATTGCTAGTCAGCCAGAAGTCGCAAAGCGTCCTAGTCTTGGTGTCTGACTCATCCCTCTCCTTGTCTGTTCCTTACATCTTCTCTGGAACCCACTTACTGCTGGCACTGGCCCTACAATGAAGGGCATGATACTTTAGCCACCCATCTTCTGTAACCCTTCCATCCAAGGGTTCTAGTGCTGGAACTGGATCACCAAGTGAGCCGTAAAGTCTATACCAGTCCTGACTACAAGATGTGCTGAGGTGATATGTCTCAGAGCTTAGGGGAATGACATACTAATTACTGGTATAACTTTAGCTCCTATCCACTGAGAGGAAGCTTATGCCTGTCATTCCTTGGATAGCCAGAAACAAAAAAACTGGATAACTCAGAGACTTTGGATAGAATCAAATACAAATGACCAAAATAAAGTCAGTAAAATTATTCCTAATCATATTCTGCTATACTGATAGGTTGGTGCCTAGGCCTATTATCAGCAGGGAGACCTTTGCTGCTAGCTGATGGCAGCAGATGCAAATGAGGTGGAGCTCAGGGAACCCTTGAGAACATGGGGAGGAAAGATTATAGGAGGCAGAACTTTAGAAGATGCCAGTAGAACACAGCACACAGAAACAACTAAGCCTGGATACAGGGATTCCCAGAAACTGAAGCAGCAATCAAAGAGCCCACATTTGTCTGCACTAAGCGCTCTGCATACATGCTATGGTTGTGTAGCTTGGGTTTCTGTGGGACTCCTAACAGTGGGAATGGGGGTATCTTTGACTCATTTACCCGCCCTTAGGACCCCTTTCCTCCTCTTGTGTTGCCTCATCCAGTCTTGATATGAGGGATTGAGTATAGATTTATTGCAGTTTGTTATACTGTGTTTTATTTGTATTCATGAGACTCTGCTCTTTTCTGAAGGAAAAAAAGAGGTTCAGTGGATCTGAGGCAGTGGGACGTTGTGGGGAGTTGAAGGAAGAGAGGGTGCACTTGGGATATATTGTATGAGAAGTGTGTTTATTACACCCAGAGGAAGCTCGAATTCAAGGTCCTTTGAAATGCTCAGGATTACAGGAGAGGCCACAACATCTGCTCCAACGCCCAGATTAACTGGGTTCCAGAGGACCCAGGGACAAGGAATGCCAGCCCAGCCAGTCACATTGGTTTCTTCTGGTCTGAACCTGGACCCAGAGCAGACCTGTGGGTGCTGGCTCTGCATCCTGGGTTACAAAATCCAGAGGATGCCAACTCCCAGGTACTCTGAATTGCCCAGGATCATGGGATTACAGAGCAAACTTGAGTCCAAGGAGATTGGACACAACCAGGAGCACTGGAGCTTTGACATACTGAAGATCACAGTTGAGGCCACAACATCTTTCTCAAACCCAATGTAACTCCACAGGAGCAAGGGAAACACAAACCTTTGCCCAGCAAGAGGCACTGGTTCCTTCCAGCTTGCACCTGTGCCTGGAGCAAACACAGGCCTCTAGATCCCCACCCACCCCTGCAACACCTTGAGACAGCTTAACTCATAAGATCTCTAATACAACTGGTTCTTAGCAGCTTGGTTACAGTAGGATTTCAGGATCCCATTAGCAGTTTGACTCCAAGGGCTCTGACACACCCAGGATCTCAGGGTAACAGAATCACAGAGACAGCTGGACTCTGTGGAATTCTGATACAGCCAGGATCACAGACAGACAGGCTCCAGTCAGGTACAGCAAGGGCAGGTAGTATTAGAGATAGCCAGATGGTGAGAGTCAAGCACAAGAACATAACTAACAGAAACAAAGGCTAATTGGCATCACCAGAACCTAGTTCTCCCATTGCAGCAAGTCCTGGATACACCACCACACTGGAAAAGGAAGATTTGGATTTATCATCACATCTAACAATGATGATAGAAGATTTTTTACATTAGATAGTATTTTTTATTAGATATATTTCTTTAGTGACATTTCAAATGTTATTTCCTTACCTGATTTCCTGTCTGTAATCTCCCATCTCTTCCCCTTCCCCCATATGGGTATTCTCCCCATCCATCTCCCTTACTGCCTCCCCTTATATTCCCCTGCACTGGGGGTCCAACCTTGGCAGGACCAAGGGCTTATTCTTCCACCTGTGCCCCAAAAAGGCTATTCTGTGTTACATATGTAGGTGGAGCCCTGGGTCAGTCCATGTATAGTCTTTCCGTAGTGGTTTAGTCCCTGGAAGCTCTGGTTGGTTGGCATTGTTGTTCTTATAGGGTTGCAAGCTCTTTTCACAAGACTTTAGGAAGGGCATAAATAACTCCCTTAAAGAAAAACAGGAAAGCACAGGTAAACAGGTAGAAGCCCTTAAAGAAGAAACCCAAACATCCCTTAAAGATTCCACGTCACGCCAGTCAGAATGGCTAAGATCAAAAACTCATGGAACAACATATGCTGGGGAGAATGCTTCACATGTTCCACTATGTTCATAGCAGCTTTATTTATTATAGACAGAAGCTGGAAAAACCCCAGATCTCCTCCAACTGAGGACTGAATATAGAAAGTGTGGTACAATTACACAGTGAAGTACTACTGAGCTGTTATAAACCATGACTTCATGAAATTCTTAAGCAAATGGATGCAACTAGAGAATATCATCCTGAGTAATGTAATTCAGTCACAAAAGAACACAAATGATACTCACTGAGAAGTGGATATTAGCCCAAAAGCTCAGAATACCCACATGAATACCATATGAAGCTCAAGAAGAAAGTCAAAGATTTTGATACTTTGGTACTTTTCAGAAGTAGGAATAAAATACTCAAAGAAGGAAATACAGAAACATAGTATGGAGCAGAAACTGAAGGAAAGGCCATTCAGAGACTGCCTCACCTGGGGATCCATCCCATATCCAGTCATAAAACCCAGAAACTACTACACATGCCTACAGTTGCCAAGAAGCACATGCTGGCAGGAGTATAATATAGCTGTTTCCTGAGAGGCTCTGCCAGAGCATTACAAATTCAGAGGCAGATGCTCGCAGTCAACCATTGAACTAAGAACCACTCTTAGGGACTAAACCAGCAACAAAAGAGTACACAGGGAATGACTCATGGCTCCAGAGCATATGTAGAGGATGGCCTTGTAAGGCATCAATGGGAGGAGAGGCCCTTGGTCTTGTGTAGGTTAGATGCCCTAGTTTAGTGGATGGGTTGGGGAGCACCATCATAGAAGCGGGGGAATGGGGGATGGGATGAGGGGTTGCCAGAGGGGAAGCATGGAAAAGAGATAACATTTGAAATGTACATAAAGAAAATACCCAATAAAAGAAAAAAGTATATTGCAGTCATCACAGAAATTTGTCTGACATCACAAAATCTTAGTCTCAACAAGAATATAAGGAATGGAGAGCTGATATAATAGTGCTGTTACCTAATGACTTTTTAGAATCACATATGCAAATCACAGTGTTGCAATACTGAGTCTCTCAGGAGCCCTTCTCTAACTGATCTACTTTGCAAAACTCCTCTTTGCAAATAGAAATATTATGTAGTATGTTCTTGAATGTGGGTCTCATTGCAGAGGTGCATTTTGTTATAATAGAATCAATATATTTACTAGTTAAATTTAAGTAAAAATTCCACTGCCATCATAATAAAGAAATTTTTTTCTTGCAAAGGAATCTGATCAGGGCGTCTTTCATATCTGTGTTCTTCAGGCTGTAGATGAAATGATTCAGCATTTGATTCACCCTGGTCATGGCAGTTTCTTTCACCATAAAGTTACTTGCTGATGGGCATAAGAAGAAACCAAAAATTGCCCCATAGAACAGAGAGATGACAGACAGGTAGCAGACTTGGAGAAGATCTAGTGCAAAACATGAGCAGATGAAATCTTTAGAATGGAGAGGACAATTTGTATATAGGACACAACAATGAGTAAGAATGGGATGATGCTAACCATCCCTCCCTTGGTAAATATTGTTAATTAATTAATATGAATGTCAGAGCAGTCCAACTTGAGCAGTGCAGATATGTCACAGAAAAAGTGGTGGATCACATTTTCCTCATAGAACAACAAATTAGCCAGGAGTATGGTGTGTAACACAGAATACATCACAGTAAATACCCAGGAGAGCACCACCAGACACACACATTATTTGGGGCTCATGATACTCATGTAATGAAGTGGAAGCAGATGGCCACATATTGGTCATAGGCCATGAGGAAAAGAAGGATGCACTCCAGGTCTCCAAAAACCCATAAAAAGTACATTTTTGTCTGACAGCCAGCATAGGAAAATGATGTGTTCTGGCTCTGCATGTTCTGCAGCAACTTGGGTATTTTGACAGGGGAGAAGCAGAGATCATTGAAGGACAAGTTGCTGAGAAACAAGTACATGGGTGTGTGGAGATGGGAGTCCAGTAGAATGAGGATGCTGCTGCTGTTGACATTCCCCAGGATGGTGGTGAGGTACATGGCCAGGAAGAGTGCATAGAACAGGTACTGGTTCTCTGGGGGAGATGGGAAGTCCCAGAAGGAGAACTGGATGATAATAGTTTTGTTGTTCATTATCTTTCTTCATTTCCAGCATCCTAATTAGAAAATTCATATCCCTTAAAATTCATGATAAAAATGAACATATATCTAGGATATATATATATATATATATATATATAAAACTATCATTAATATTTTCAATTTTTCTTTAATGAGGTTCAATTTCTCATCTTTCCCTAAAATGTTCTAAGCCATTTTTTCTGAGATACAAAATGGACTAATGCTTCTCTTTCCTGATATATGCTTGTCCTGGGTGACTGTTTTTGTCCATTTGTAAGTTGTTCTATGTTATTTTGTATATTGATGGTTTTGAAGAATGTGACTAAACTTTACTGTTATAATTTTATATAAATATCCTAAACTTCTCACATTTCCAATGCCTTAGATGACTCTTTCAAAATCAGGTGTGCATGCCTCTGTAATTATAGATTTCTGTTGCACTGTTAACTAATCATCTTCCTCTTGTTTCATGTATGACAAAGCCCCAAGTGAAATTCATGTCTTCACTTTGCTGTTTCCCATAGGATTCCACATTATCCTACCTCTCCGGTTTTCCACAGAATAATGAAAGCAATTCAGGTTTGAATCTGAACTCCATGTC